>NW_008824549.1:559882-571693 GCF_000699105.1 Pygoscelis adeliae | reverse complement strand
GTCCTTAGAAGAAATGGAGCAGAAAATCAGGTAAATTCTTTGTTCCTGGTCTTGTTACTGTTTCTTTGCTTTATCTTTAACCACTAAAACCTCAAGCATACTTTTCTAAAGCTCAATTTGTAACAATGAAATAATGACTGGGGTTTTTTTTGTCATTTTTCTAAATAGAGAAACAGCAAGAAAAGAGCTACTTGAAAGTAACACTTCATGAACACATAAAACACTATTTGAGTCATCAGTTTAAAAAGTGGTTTGTCTTTTGGCAAAGTAATACTGCTTTTGATTTTGTTTTAGTGATGGTTATTTTCAGCATTGCCAGAACTTAAATATAGTTCTATTTTCCTCAAACAGGAAACAAAGTTTATTAAAACTTAATAGTGAGAGCTTCATGTTCAAATAATATCAAGAATTGTTCATATGTACTGCACAAAAGTGTGGTATACTGCTCAGCACTCTAATGGTTTCTCAAGCAAGGAATTCCCGAAAAATTCTGCTTTTATGCAGCACATTCTTTACTTTCAGTTCTTCATCTTCCTCAGCAAAAACTCCGTATCTTTTGGAAGGGTTCAGTTCTGGGTTGTTTTTTAAATGAAACACCTACGCCTTCCAAGTGAATTTGATAGGAGGGGAACAAAAAGCCTCACTGAATCCCACAGAATTCATGTAATTCAAAACCATCCTATTCTGAAATAATTCTGGAGAAATTCCCAGATCTCCTACCTTGCTAAACTGTTGTTGCACTCTCTTTAAACATTTTATTTCCTCACTGTATTTTTTTGACGTTTTTGTACAGATGTGAACAAGAAGACGTTGAGTTAAAGCACAACTCCACCTTAAAGCAGTTAATGAGAGAGTTCAATACTCAGCTGGCTCAAAAAGAAAGAGAATTGGAAACAGCAGTAAAAGAGACGATCAGTAAGTGAAATACCAATATAACTGTAATCAGTAAAATAGCCAGAAAACCAAATCTTCAGATGTTTTGGGGAAGGGGTTTTACCTGGGACTCCGATAAAGACAACGTGTTTTATGACTGCGTAGAGAACTCAGGGAAAGAACTTCTCTTGCTCAGGAAATAACATATAAATGTTAATTGTAGCACAATTAGGAAAACGCATATGTAGCTGTTCTTTCTTACCTCCAGGATGGGTCTTCGATCTAGCACTCTGTCTGCATCTGTCATGGCAAGAGTTACCCATGGTAGCCATAGGTACCTATCTTTTTATCATATGTACAAAAGAAAAAAGAGGAAGGTAAGGTTTTAGAGGTGAAAGCACATTGGTGAGTTTTCATTGTAATACTACTTTGGCTTCAGCAATACAAACCTTTAACACTCCATTGTTGAATATATGGCACTGAAGGGTGCCTTTTAGAGAAACTTAGATCCATCTGGGAATCAGAATTGCATTTTCTTAGCTGCGTCTTGCAGACTTCATTCACTGTAACCGCTAACAGGTACCAACTGGATATGATGTCTGATTGCTATACCATGTGGTTATAACTAGAGTACAGCATATTTCACCACCTCTGTCCATCTTTTGCCACCGTAGCGTAAGTTGGAGGTTGGAGAAGTGAGCAGAAAGCATCTTTTGACTCCACAGTTACTGGAAAACCCCTACAAGTGAGGAATTTCTGAAGATTTGCAGATGTTTCACTTACTTCTCTAGATAGAGTAGGAGATAGAATTAGTTGATAAATATTGGTTGTGATCTTAACTTTTAGAGGGAAGTTCCAGCATCGGGTAGAAAAAACTGCTCCGAATACCAAACTGCAGGCAACAAATTTCATACATATTAGGATCAAGTGACATAGTTATTACTGACAGTGTAGACAAATTAATTTTCTTGACAGGTTTTCCTTATAGATGCCTTCCACAGTTGTCTTTAGGCTTTTTTAATACTGTTGCGACATAATTTAACAGAATAAATAATGCTTTTTTTAATATCGCCTGACTTTTTTTTTTTATAGGTAAAGCCCAGGAGGTAGAAACTGAATTGATAGAAAATCATCACATAGAGACAACACAGTTGCATAAAAAAATTGCTGAAAAAGATGATGATCTAAAAAGAACTGTGAAAAAATATGAAGAAATCCTTGAGGTATCTTTCTGAAAAGTGATATGACTACATACATTTCAAAATAACTCTTCCCCTTTTTCATTGCATAACTAGACAGAAAAACTATAATTCTTTCTAGTAAAGATCTTACTGCTTGAATTACACTTAATATGTGTGGTGACCTAGCTTGCAGTTAAAATGTTTGTTTCTGTGCTTTATGAACATGAAAGAACACCAAAAATTAAGCCCCAGCTCTGATCACTCAATAAAAATTATACGGTTAGGTCCTTATGTCCTTGAGCAGTTTGTGTTCCAGATTGAAATGAGGAAAGTGAGTTGAATTTAAGGTTTACTAGAGTGGTGGTGGTGTGTTTTTTCTTTTAAGGATTTAAATACGGTGTTTATGGGTCAGCCTCACTCTCTAGCTTCTTTCTCTGATGCTCTGTCCAGATCGGCACCATAGCCCTTAAAGTAAGGTTCTGTTCTATGCAGGATGCAGTCTGTTTGCATAGTTCTTATGCTAGTAAAGCTTTCATTTTTACTTGTAAGTAAAACAAGTTCACTTACTTGTTGTAAGTGAACAATTTGTCTGCATGATATTTGCAGATAGACATAGTTTTGCTCCAGTAACACTTCAACCAGAAGTTAGCAGCCAACTTCAGTCTAAAGACACTTTACCTTCCAAGGATGCCTCCTGTTTTAGCCAAGTAAATTGTCCCAGCCCCACATGTATGATACAAAAGTTTAAACGGTTTTCAGTGCTAGACTGTACATCATATTGGGATGCAGGCTTTAATTCTGCTAATCTTAGTCCTGTTTGCACAAATAATTTAATAAAAAAGAATGTCCCTTGAATAGAGCCACTAATAATAAATGTAGGTGAACTTCTGATTGTTTATGCTCAGTTACCAGCCCAAAGAGTTATGTACTGAGCATGACTGAATGTTTAATACTAAAAATTTCAATCTTGTGGGCAGGTTGGTGTGTTCCAGTCTGATTTTTTTAACTTCTAGCAAGTTGGATGGAGATGGCAGTGTTTTAAATTTAGACTCCCCTTCTTTTGTTTCCTAATTTAGAAAAATTGCATGATATAAAACAATTGAGGGTTGGGGTGGTTTTTTTTTTGTACCGTAGATCTAAATTCTGCATTTCTGGAGGATTTATATTTCTCTTACCTGAACGTGCAGTGTGTTGCCATTCAGGTCCTTACTTTACAGGCCCAAATAGGTCTGTGATTTGAAGTCATGCAGATGTAATTCCTCTCTGTTTTCTGATGCATTCAGCCTGTATCAGAAAGATGCATGCTGTACTCAGTGTATGATCTTGAAGGTTTAGACTAATTTGACTTTGTGCAATTGGAGGATATGAACACTGTTATTTGTTGCATCTCACTGATGATGGCAATGACAGTTGCCTGGAACTGCAATAAGCTGTAGTTTGATATTTTAAATTTCAGAGTATTTGTTTCTTTTTTAGGTAACGGTATATGTGTGTGTGTTTTCTGTTATTTTGGGGAAGGAAAAAAAAAGTTTAGAGAATTTGCTACCTTTTTTCCTGAAAAAGTATTGCAAGCATCTCAAAAGTTAAGAAATATTTATGTTAAATTGAGTGTATGTCATATTCATTGAGATCTCTGATAGAAGTAGGAACATATGCATCAGCAGATATATAGGTTTTCTCAATTTAACCTGAAGTTACCAGTTATTACCCCACTTATACCTGATTTGGCTCATGATAGGTTTGCGAAATTTCGCATCAAGGCATTTATGCAGAGAGGTATGTCTCTGTCATAAATGGTAAGAAGATGAAGCAAAACTAATGCCAATTGCAAGAATGAATTTTGCTCATATAACTTTGTAGCTCTTTCTTGCATCTTAAGCATGGTTAATGAATGCTAAAAATTAGTCTAACTTGATTTGAGTATGTATCCTTAAAGACGAGCAGGAATCACTCAGTCTGTTAATATGATTTATTTGTGAAGTGCTCCCCCGGTACTTCTCTTGCTTTATCTGGTGCTTTCTTATCTTTCATAAAAACTTTTTTATCACATAAGATTTCATGAAAGTCTCCCTAATTAAAGGACTCGTGAATCAGCGTAGCCTGCAATTTGAGGCCTAAGTCTTTCTTCTTCAACTAAAGTATATAATTAGAGAAAAATTGAATGTTGTGCTCCAGCTAGCTTATTTTAAGGCTATCTGTGAGCTAAAAATAACGTACGTAACTTCAGGTGTGTATTCATTCATTTGTCATAATGCCTCCCATGTGAATACAGGATAGGCCTTGTGGTTAAGATTTGGGAAATTAAGACTTTATTGAAGTCTTAGTCTATAACTGTAATTAAATCCAAATAGCATGCACTTTATTTTCAGAGTATGCCAGATGCTGTATAGAACAATAAGTTCTTACTGTAAATACAGTTTCTGTAGCATGTTGGAACCCCATGTGATCTCCAATTATTTTAAATTATAGTCTTTATTCAGGGGTTTATTAAAATAATGCCTCACAGATAGGTCCCTTTTGCAGAAGTGTCATTCATCATTTTGAATTGAATTTCTTTTCTGCATTTCAACTACCTTCTATGACTAAGAAGAACGTGCATGCAGTTTTGATTTATTTCAGTGAACAGGAGTCTAGAAATTGTAAGATTTTAGATTCTTAATGTAAAAAAAAACCAAACCAACAATGACCACCACCCCAAAAAACCCCAAACAGGAAAATAGAAGCAACTGATTATGCCAGGTATTGAGAGTTTTTAACTAGAGGAGTATATACATCTATAAGAAAAAAAAAAAATCTTAGAAAAGGTTAATTGTTGATGTATTTTTGAGGGCATAGAAAAATCATGTGAATGAATAAAAAATAATGCTGTTTGGGGGTCATGATGTTTGAGCAAGGTTTTTATTGAAGATGGATATTCTTAAAACTTCTAGGCTGTAAAACTTGCTCGGGTACTGTGACTTCCCATTCACTAGCTTTTGGGGGGGGGTGGTTGCTTTGTTTCATTTTGGTGGCGGTTTTTGGGCCAAGGGGCTGCATGGGGAGGATGTTTTATTCTTAAGTAGGGTGCAAGGAGCACATTAAAAAGTGGCCTTACAGTGAAATAATTCTTTTTTTACTTATGGCATACCCTAAATCTGTTAAGCCTGGACTAGCTTTCTAGTTCTGCACTTACATTTCCGGTGAATATTCTGCGTCACTACAGTTTGTACTCCTGAGATTTTGAATGGAACAAAATTCTGATCAGCAGTTCTGTTCTTGATAACAGTCGATTAATTGTACCGATTTGATCTGAAGTACTACTGCATAGCAGAGCGGGCAGCTCACTGCCCTGAGTGGTTACCATGGGTGAAACTGGAGTTCTAGTTTAGTTCAGCAGTGGAGACATGCACTTTGAATTGGAGTGCTGTTTTATAAGCTCCCTAACATGTTATCTCACAAAAAGGCCAAAGGGGACACAATTTTTAAAAATACTTCTTTTTGCAAAGTGCCACATAGGTGGATTAACTTGCTAGGATTTAGGTCATCATGTTTTTCACCTATAAATTTACTCCTCATACTGTCATAAAACATACAGGAAAAGTTCATTTCCTCCCTACCATTCTTGCCACTGCTGCTTTCCTCCACGCTGCACAGTGCCCTCCAAACCCTTGTGAGCGGGAAGTCGTTGTTTCTGAAAATGTGCTTAAAACTGCTTTCGGAACATCTTTGTGAGAGTGAGTGAGGGAAGGATTTAAGACCTTGTCACTTCCAGAGTATAGGAAGTAACTCTGTATCATCATGTGTCCCTTTCATGAACATCGTATAAGCAAGCACAATCCCTCCGGTAATACACACTGGATTATACTCGAATGCTGTTTCAGTGCCCAATAGAAATGGCTCTTTTTTTCTAATTTTCAAAAAACTAACTGTAATCCTAACTGTGTAATCTTAATTGTCGAAGGCCTGCAAAATCTTGTTAAGCTCCTGTGTTTGTTTCTTGCTCTTTTCTGTAGTGCCGTAGTGTAACTAGCCTTTATACTGAATTTCAAGCATATTCGTTCTGTGTATAGCATAACTCTTTTGTTGATTGCTTTCTGTCCGCTGCAGTTAAGGTTTTGAGTGGTTAGGTGATTGTCTAAGTAATTTTTTTTCTCCTGCATTTTGAAGGCTCGTGAAGAAGAGATGACAGCAAAAGTTCATGAGTTGCAGGCACAGCTGGAAGACTTGCAAAAGGAATACAAGCAAAGGATGGCAGAAGAGGAATGTTGGAGCAGTGAAAAAGTGAGCTGGCGCTAATTTATTTTTATATCTTTAGGTGTGAAATGCTTAGTCTTCATAAAATTCTGTAGTTTGCTCTTAATTGGATTTTATTTATGTATCTGGCCTTCACTTTCCCATACAGTTTCTATTCTTTTAGATGTTAACTTCTTCAAAAGTGAAGCTCTTTTGAATCTGCAGTATTTGATACTACCTTTTTTAATGGTATATTAAAAAGTCCAGTTGTGTTGTGATTATTAAGGTGGGATTTTTTACGTTAATTTTACTGGAAGCCCTTTAGAAGGAAAGGAAATCATGTTTGGTCATTTTTAGTGTGATTTTTTTTTTTTTTAATTCAAATTCCAAAGGGCTCTGAAATAGTGTCTTGAATATATCAATTATGGACAGGGAGGTCTGAGACCGCATTTTAGTTTGAGGAATTCTTTGATGAAAATATTACTAGTTGTTATTACCCTGAGAAGAGGAAAAGTATATGAGGTGTTGACGCATTGATGAGAATTCATATTAACCTTATTTTCAATTTTTTCATTGTGACAACAGGCAGCAATGGGAATGCTAAATATATTTATTTGACACTACACTTACAGTACAAATTACCTCACCGTCCTAACGTTTGTCCCTTCTGCCTTGCACTTGCTTACAACACCCTTTATATTACTTTTATTAACTATTCCATGACATGAGTGTTGTTTTCATAACAGGAAAAGCAGAAATATTTGTATCAGACTGCCTTGTATTCTTAATCAACCCTTGTCCACCCACTGCTGATAATCTTACATAATCTTATCTGGAGGAAGATTCTTTAAGAGACTCCTAAACCACAAGACATGATGCTGAAAAGTATGAAGAGTACTTTATCTTTAGGGCTTCTTCATTTCAAGCAAGTGTTTCACTACTTGCTTGAAACAAGTTTCAAACACTTCAAAGCAAGTGTTTCACTACTTGCTTTGTTATAGAAGTCTGCTATAAATACAACATGATTTAGCATCATATTATACATGCATCTTCAGGATTACATATTCACTGATAGGACATGAAAGTTATATCAAATCTATATGCCAGCAATGGTATTTCATGTATTTCTCAATTCTTCCCAGAAATGCGTCGCACAGATTTGCAATAGTTGCATAGAGCTGTAAAATATTTTAATATTGCAAAGATTACATGTCTATGTAAAGATGAATCTGCTTACAATAAACAAAATAAACAGCTAATTTTGTCTGTCTTTGGAATCTTGTCCAGAGTTCTCCACTCCTTGGAGTTTCCATGGCAGACTTCGTAGAAACTCAAAGGAGTTGTTCCGCCTGTGGCGGGTATAAATCAGCTGAGAGAACCCCATTGCTGATAAATAGGTTTGTTTTAAAGGATAAATGATTTATCATTTGGAGGGGAGGAAAACCAGGTTGTGTGGTAGTGCATGTACTTAAGTACAGTTAAAGCATCCAGGTTCGAAGTGCTTGCAGAATAAGAATGGGATTTTTTGGTGAGGGTAAGGCAGCTAAATATCCATGATTTCACTGGCGTACAGGCATCTCGCTTTCTTGAGTAATTTTGAGAATTCCAACTAAATTCAAACGTAGCAAACTGTTCACAAGCTTTCTTTTGCATAGCTCTGATTTAACTGAATTTCATATTTCATACTATCCACAGTGGTGACTTCATCTCAAAACAACATAACTGTTCTAATAGTCAGGTTATGCTATTGAATGTGCAGATAGCTCCTGGTACATCATCTGGTCCAGTCAAAGCTCAAATATTTGAGTGCTGTAAGTAAGCGGGCTTCCAGTTCGTGTTTTATCAGTATTTCAGGATTGGATTCTCACTCTTTGACACAGTCTGTTCTGGGGTCAAGAGGTAGTTTTCTTTCTTCCTCCTTAGAAATTAAGAGTTGTTGTTCTTCTTAATTCTTACGTGTCTTAATTTGTCCATTGCCTGTCCTCGGTATGTCTGTAGGAAACTAATTTTGTTATTACCTGGTACAATAGCATATATTTGCATTACAGAGCTAGATGAGAAAATTGGACGGGGCCTGTGTACCTTGTCCACGTACCTGAGCAGAAGTGTACAAATCCACATCTGGGTTTTACATGTGCATTCAAATGAATTCTGTCATCTTATATTTGCCGTGGTATCTTTTGTCTCACCTTATTTCTTTTTTGTTTTGTTGCTTTGTAACATTTTTCTCTTCTGGTTTTTTTTCCTTCAGCACTAGTAGTAAAACAGCTCAGAAGTCTTCCATTGACTGGAAGCAACTTTTTGTGGGCAATAGGTACATTTGTTGTCTAAAGTTGGAGTCTCCTAAGTCAGAAATTTGCCTTATAAAACCTCCTGTGCGGCTTGTTGTCATCCTAGGCCAAACATCACACATAATGTATCCGCTTTGACATGAAGCGTAATTGTACGTTTGAACAATATTTGTCTGACTGTGACAAACAGTTGGCAAATACTAACATCCTTAAGTGTTAGTGTTGGGATGTAAAAATATCAGAAACTGTCTTTCTTCATGAGAAAATAAATGTCTGGTCAGATGATTTAGCTCTTCAGAAGCACGAACTGCACTTACAGGTTTGAGATCCACAGAGGAATGATTTTCCCCTATATTCTGTTTGCAGAGTGTAGGAGAACCCACAGGTTTTATGAACCTACAGAGATGGGGAATAGCTTTCCTCTTCAACACAATTCCAAAGAGGCTCGGGAAGAAACAAGTAGTATGCACCACCTCTGTGTTAAGGTTTAGGTTACCTTAAAAAAAGAAAAAAAAAAAAAAAAAAAAATTCACACACAAATTATTTGATGTTAAAATGATTTTACAGCCTTGAGTTATACCCATGGCTATTAAAGCATTATTTTCCTTAGAGTTGGAACATTGAAAGATAGAAACAATTCTAAGCTGGAATTTCTGTACTTCATAAACATTGCTATCTTTGCAAGATGTAGAGCTCACGAAGCTCTTAAGCTGAAGCTATTTTCAGATAAATACTCACATTTCCAAATGCAACTTGGAGAATTAAGGAAAAGGATACAATACTGTGAATAGGGTTTTCTGGCATGTGCTTCATACTCATTCAGTTATCATTCATCTCCAATATGCATTTTGTAAAGATTTGGAATTACTAGGTTCTTGAAGTTATATTTATGATAATTGTCTTACAGAATCAAATGAAAGAATTTAAATATAAGCTTTATATACTGTCAATACAAATAAGTTAAACTCTATTTATGGGACTACTTATTTTTGTAAGTATATGTGTGATTTGGTCACTTCAATTCTTGTCATCCTCAATTAACACACTGTATCAGAACTAGGTGATTGATATTTCTTTTTTTTTACCCGTGTCCAGTGCTTGATATACACAGTATTTTTCATACATTTTAATCTAAATTTTTTGTTGTTGTTCTAGGTAACAATAACAGAACTTCAGGTAAGTCTTAAATTTTATTGATTTTGCTCTGTAGATAATTCTGTCTCACAGCAGTTTGAAAGCAGAAATGCTGCTTATAAGTTTGTGGGTGTTAAAAGGAGAAAGAGGTTTATAGAAAAGGTACCTATGATATATCTTCAGCAGTTTCTTGATGATTTCCATATGTGGCTGTTCTTTCAGGCACAGCTTGCACAGAAGACAACACTAGTCAATGATTCAAAACTGAAAGAGCAGGAGTTCAAAGAGCAGGTAAAGGTGCTGTTTGAACAAGTAAAAAGTATTCTTTTGTTTGACGCTTCGTGTTTGCAGTATTAAAGATTTGTTCTTTTCAAGTGATGATGTAGCACATCTCCACACAGGTACTATGGAAATAATAGGTATGTAAAGTAGTTTTGACTCATACTTGCTCTCAGAAGATCTGTGCACTTTTCAAAGTACTCCTCTGTCCCCTGAGAATGAAAATACCACATGCTTGTGAGAATGAAAATAACACATGCTTGTGATACTGGTTAGAAAACATTTGCACAGTGAAAAATGGAACAATGCACTTAATGAAATTATGGATCTTTTCTGTTTCTAAACTAAACCTTTTTTGATGTTAAGTACCATTTTTGTCATGTTTTCTTTTTTACATATGCTTATGTGTATAAAATAGACATGTGTATATATGTATATAAATACATATATATGCATAACATTTGATATAGAAATTCTTATGTGTATATACACATGTACACACATTTCCTTAAGTAGTTTAGGGACAATTTTTAATAACACAATTTTTAATGTTTGCCTTCCTTAAAAAGCAAATGTATTTTGCTTTTTTAGAAGGAGACAATGTTTAGCTGAAAACTGTTTCAATTATGCTTATTGTAGCTGCTTGTGAGCACCACTTATCATTTTGACTGTTCTCTATCTAGATTCATGTACTGGAAGACCGGCTGAAAAATTATGAGAAGAACATGTATGTCACATCGGTTGGAACACCGTACAGAGGTAAGTACACAGTCTTCATCACAAATAAGTTTTTTGTTTGTTTGAAAGATATGCTTTGGTTTAGACAATTTATTAAAATGTCAGTCTCTTTAAAACACTCGTATAATATTTTTATGACATCTTATCCTTGTTTTGTCTTGTTATATTAGAGCTGGTGTGTGATTTCAGATGAGCAAATCACACGGCGTTTTGTTTGATGTTTGTTTTTATGTCATAGAGTTAAAAGAGCTGTATATCAGAGTTATTAAGCGTTCTGTATCGCCGGGGGAGCGGTATAGGCAGTGGCACTTGAAAGTGGGTGGGGAGGAATTATCCATTTGTCTTGGCTAATTAAATATACATTTTTATGACTCTCTAAAATTCTTAACAACACAAATATTAGATTTTATGGATCTTTGTTACATGTCTGGGCATTTACTCTTCTTCTGATTAGACTTCCTTTGCAAGATCTCCTGCTCTGACACAGTAATAAATAAAATAAAATCCTGTTTCCACTTGTAATCTTTGTGTTATGTGTCCTTGAAAGTGTTTTTGGAGATGAAAAACCCCTGGCATTTCTGGCAAATAAGAGTCTCGTCGTTATTCGACTCATGGTGAGCGCAGGGAATAGAATAGAATAGTTACTCTATGCCTAGAGTTCTGCGTGACAAGCTATGACCTAGGCCTGAGGGCTCCATCCAGGAGAGCAGCTCTCTGCAGCGCAGGTCCCAGGCCCATCCAGGAGACAGGGGCAGAGACGGGCACACCCACAACATGGCTCAGGCAGGGACTGAAGGCCCCAGGCTGAGCTGAGACATGTCCCCTGGGCCCTTGGCAGGAGACAGTGGGGATGGGCATCCCGGGGGAGGCCGGTCCCAGCCACTGAGGCCTATGAGCACCCCCAGGACCCCGACAGAAGTGGACTTGCACTGCTCATATGGTCTCCTTCAGACATTGACGGTTGGCCACTTTGGAGACAGAGCATTGGGCCAGATGGCCCTTTGCTCTGAGGGAGTGCTGTTGTTCTCAGGCCCTTGTGTTCTAGCATGTTTTTCCACAGGAAACAGCTCAGGCATTTCTAAAAATGAGTACAAGGAGAAAAA
>NW_008824549.1:541135-559176 GCF_000699105.1 Pygoscelis adeliae | reverse complement strand
GTCCTCAGCCGCTCCTCAGAGGACATGCCTTCCAGACCCTTCACCAGCTTTGTTGCCCTTCTCAGGACGCGTTCAAGTACCTTCACATCCTTTTTAAATGGTGGGACCCAGAATCGCACACAATACTCAAGGTGAAGGCTGCACCAGCGCTGAATACAGCAGGATGATCACCTCTTGTGACCGGCTGATTATGCTGTGTTTGATGCACCCCAGGATGCGGTTTGCCCTCTTGGCTGCCAGGCCACCCTGCTGCCTCCTGTTGAGCCTCCTGTCAACCAGCACCCCCAGACCCCTTTCTGTGTCTGCTGTTACTCCGTCCTAGGTGCGGAATCCGGCATTTGTTCTTGTTCAATTTCATGTCATTGGTGAAACTTAGATTCATGTGACTGACACTCAGTATAAATATTCTCTTTTTTTTGTTTACACAGATGGAAACCTTCACCATACTGACGTTTCCCTCTTTGGGGAGCCTACTGAGTTTGAATACTTGAGGAAGGTGCTCTTTGAATATATGATGGGTCGTGAGACAAAGGTATGGAAAGTTGTACGTGGTGACATGTGATTCAGGTTAGAATACAGTTTAACATCCTTGCTCTATAGATTTGAAGTACCATGTGTTTGTACCATGTTCGTTACATGCTGTTTATTACTGACACAGGATTCAACAGGCTTTCACATTTTTTTTCCAATGAGGCATGATCCATACCTTAAAAACTTTGTCAGCATGCCAAGATGACTGGTGGGGGAAGGGGGGTTGTCACATCTCTCACCCATGTACCTATGAAGACAAAAACCTTTATAGGTACGTATGGTTTTACTAGCAAAAGCCCTGTTGTCAATCAAGCTTAATGTACTGTGAAAGCTGGTATGCACAATATTAGCAAAAGTGCTCTTTTGATGTCATCTTGACACAAACATGATAAGTAACAGATGGATTAAATAATAGATTGTTAGTACCTCTGAAGATGGTGAAATATCTCTTTAATTGTTGCTTAAAGATGTTTTATAGGGCTCCCAAATCTGTATACCTTCTCTAGACAGTATTAATTTACTCTTAAAAGTAGTGAAAAAATGCACAGTAAGCTGCTTGTTGTATGCTGCAAGCTTGTGAAATCATTCCTAAATTGGAATTTTACTAGCTTGTAGCAATACGGATGCTTAGAGATTGACCAGGTTCAAAAGAGGTATGTCATAACACAAACATTTTTCTTGGATGATAAATGCTATGTGGATGAATTTTTTTCTATTTGTTTTTTTCTCCTCCCTGGAGTTCTTCCATTCTTTGTTGCCCTGCTTTCAACTTGGACTACTATTAAGGAAAGAGGTTTTATGTAGGTTTTAATGTTAATTAGCTTTGTTCTCATTGTGCTCTGTACAAAATAAAACTTGGTCTGTGCAGGACATCTCGTCCTTATGGGATTCCTCTTTCTCTCTCTTTTTATCCCATTTTTCACTTTGATATTAATTCCTTTTTTATTAAAAATACAAATCCCTGATCCAAAAAACCCAGAATCACTAGTTACCTTCTGTTCACAAGCCTGTGGCTCATTGGACGGCTCTCCTACTTTAATAACAAACAACTGAAATCATTAAAGAAAAATACATACATTACTGGATTTTATGCTTTTGAATTGTGAGGGACTTAGACAAGCGAAAACGCTAAAAAACACGTCAGCATGTTTCAGCTTCAAACAAGTCTTGGGACAGTTGCATATGACTATTGCAGATAACTGATGCACGTAGCAAATTTGCGTTCAAGAAAACCTAATTCGAAACCTCTTTTTCGCTCATTAAGGCTATTTCTTACTCATCTTCAAAACATTACTATATATGCCTCAAAACTTTGGATTTTGAAGTTGTGAGGGTTTTTTTCCTTTTTAACAGTTATGTACTAAAATTTGCAGTTGATTTCTTCAATAACAGCAACAAACAACAATCAGTGCTAAAGTAAATTGACTTTAGGTCTCTCTTCTGTCTGTCAATTGCTTTGATTAAAAGCTATATGAATAAATATATATATCATAAACTTATGTATGTATGCATTTATATGTATGTATGCATTTGTAGACATACACCTGTATTTATTTGCCCTGGACATTACATTGTATTTAACCAGAAGATGCCATTACAACATTGCCTACACACTGCCTCCTAAAGAAAAGATGAATACTGGGAGGAGAAAAAAAAAATCAGAAAAGATAGACATCTGGTTCCTACAATAACTTGAGAAGGCATTGTTTGAAAGTTGATATGGTTGAAAGGGGGAGTGTATTTAAACAACCAACCAGCAGAAATAACTTTCAAAGCACTACAATTTTTAGCTTTGGGAAGTTTAATGTAGATAGGTATGGGAGAATCATAGAGTTCTTAAAATTGAATGTGATTGTGTTCCTCTATTGTGTGTCCATGCTAATTTGATTACCTCTTAGCAATTTTTAATTGAGGGTAAATGTTCTGATGTATTGCAAGAAGGGAAGAATTTCTGGTATTGTCTAGTCCTCTATTAGCTGATCAAGACAGTAGCTGTACTGGCATTTACTAATGGAAAATTAAAATGGAATGAAGGCTAGCATTTTTACTAATTTAAATATGAAGATACTTTGGTGTCTTCTCTTTTGCTTCAAAAAGTACTTTCAAGCTGATTTCATCTGCTGATTTTCTTTCAACCATTAGGTGCGTTGCTGGAAGACACTGAGCTTAGTGTCTGCTGGTCACAGGGATTGTATCGTGTAATCTTAAATTTACTGAACTGTGTCTTGAAAACTGTTTTCATCCTGCTACACTGACTGGAAAACCATAAGCAATGACAATGTGATTGATAAAATCTTTTAATATGCAGTCTAAGTGTGTTAGTAAAGTATTAACATGCCTTTTTTCCCCAACACAGTCCTTGAGTTAAAAGATCTGTATTGAGATTTACCTCCTCGGTACAGACGTACCTTTCTCTCAGCTTTTGTTTTCCTGGACCAGATGAGGCAATTTTTTCTGATTTTCTCTTGTAAGATCATTCTGGTGGCCTTTCTCTGTGCAGGGTCTCCTTTTATAGTGCAAATATGTATGCCATGTCCCAAAGGTCGTTCAGCAGTGGAATTGGTGATTTCTGTAGACATTATTTCCTCTTTATTGAAAGGAGTTCAAGAGAATCTGTGCAAACCATCTAGGATGGATTGCCATTTATGCAGCCTTGGTAAATGATCCTGGAATCATATTAAGTAGAGACATTAATGAATGTATCAGTTGTGTTACAGTGCTGGAGACATAAGAGACGTGTTGAGGGTTGATAGTGGCTCAGTTTCTAAGAGTCAGGAATTATGGTCATAACGTGTAACCTGTCACATTCGTTGTAAACTGCACGTGTCTTCGCTGAGGGATTTTACTGTCTTGCCCTCCAGTCCAATTTTATTTTTTGCTTCGTCCTCGGCAGGGTGTATGAAATGAGATTGCCAGCTTTTTCTAAGCATGCACCTTGTTCAGAATATCTGAACCTGGAAATACATGGCATAAACCACTAGGTCAAATAAAATAATATTTTCTACAGACACGTGAACAGTTGCACTGTCTGGCTGTACTGCACACTAAATCTTAAGTCTCGTAGAAATCCTAGATGCTCTACTTGTAACTTTATTATGCTGCTTGGAGTCTGTTCTGAGATCAGAAAATCAGTACAAGGGTTGTATGTCTGTAATAAATGCTTGTTTTGATATTGACTAGGTACATGGAAGAATGTAATGGAATACGTATGTGCTGGAGATAGTAAATTTATGCAGCTATTTTTCTAGCACCTCAACATGCTCTTGTGCATTGCAGAAAAACAAGGGGTATTTCTGTAAAACTTCGATTTTGAAGGTTCTGCCTTTGACCAGCAGCTCTTGAATTACAGAGGGCACTGATCGGTATAACTGTAAAAGTATTCTTTTCAGAGATGACATATCTGAATATGTCAGCCTCATAGAAAGAAATGGGAATGCAAACTATCATCGCTTAAACGGGAGTGCAAACTGTCCTTGCTTATAGCAGAACTAGCTATTATGTTTGGGAAAGCTCAGGGCCTTTCTATAGGTAGATATAGAGATGCACACACAGGAACATATGTGTGTGTACTCACACACTTGAAGAGTTACTAGGGTTTTTTTATAGTAGAATAGACTGTTAGAGGAATAAGGTAAGCCTATATTAAAAATACTATCCTAAGTTCTGCAATCCTTGTAACTTTCTTTCATAACTATGCAACTGTGAATAGCGTTGAATAATTCTGCTTCAAAATCTCCCTAGTGGCCTCAAAAACTTGGAGATGATTTCAAGTCATTACTAGTGATAAATTATAAAATGGATGTTTTCAGGAAAGCAGGTTTTAGATAGATCCTATTTAAGTTGGCACTTAAGTATCTATGCTTTCATGGAGTATTTGCAGTGTTTGTAGATTTTTCTTTAATATTTACATGCCATTGGGTCCTGTAGAAAATTGTTAGGAGAGGGCTTTCTTGATAGCTCTGTTACAAAGAGTTTGAATAGATTGTAAGCTCAATGCTTTCTAATCTTTTAGTCCTAAACAATTGTGATGAGGATTTTGGCAAAAGAAATTAGAAAACTGTTATGTTAGTTTGTGGCACTTAGTACATTCCTTTGTGTATCTGGGACCTGCAGTAGAGGCACTTACTTCTTAATTATGGGAACTATTAATATGACAAAATTAAACTTTTTGAGCTGAAAGGATTCAACAGGGCTTGGTTTGTTTTGCTTTCTTTTCATTTTTATCCCCAGTTAAGTTACATACCAAAACAATTGTTGCAAATTAGGGCTTTACCTCTCGCTTTTAGCCACAGTGATTTTTGTCCTGCAACTGCTTTGTTGCTACAGCCTCCCTCTTCATTGCACACGTGAGACTGGTAATAAACAGTAGACATTCAGAGCAGCAATCTTATCTCATCCACATTCTTCAAGAGCAGTAGTTACTGCTTTTGTAGCAATCACCTTCTGTTTGAGCTGCACTGCAGCTCTTACTTTGACCTTTCTTGTAAAAGTCACCTGAACCTTGTTTTGTGCCTTTTGGAGTTTTTTTTCTTCCCACTCATCTGTTTATAAAATGGAAACAGTCATTGCCTATTTTGCACAAAGCTTTGATATTCTTACATCTTCTGTCTGAGGATGTCTAAATGATTTGCTATTTAAATATGGGGTTACTGTACACCCACTAAAAATATTTACACAACTGGAGTTCCACATCTGACATTTGGATCTGCTTTCTCAATGTTTCATTTCTTTACAAAATATTTGGGTGATGTGAATACAGTTGAATCCATAAGGACTCTTTCAGGTGCCATGTGCCTGAAATGTGCTTTTCAGAAGGGCCGCGTTAAGATCAAATGTGGTAGGAGCAGTATTTGTAACAGTATGCTGTCTTAGTAATGGACTTCAAGTATGTGAGCATAGATACCATAGAGCTTACATTGTATTACAGTAGCTGCAGTTTGTGACAATGTGAAATTAAGATTATTCATGATTTTCGTGTAATTCACATAACATGCATGTATGATGTGAAACAGGTAGTTATATCTTACTCATCTCACTATGTTTTCCATTGATAGTACTAAAAATAGCATCCAGTATTCTTAAATGAGATGCATTTTAATATATTCCAAAGCATTTTAGTTCATATGAAATTACTTATAGCTGACCTACTTCTTTTTAGACAATGGCCAAGGTTATAACAACAGTGCTGAAGTTCCCAGCAGATCAGACTCAGAAGATACTAGAACGAGAAGATGCTCGACCATTGGTAAGTTATATAAGTAAACCAAGTTTATGCAGGAGATTAGGTTGAGAGAATAAGGAATTAGAAACTTTCTTTTAAGTCTCCTTTTTCCATGTGTCCGCATTCAAGAAAACTCCTTTTCTCCCTCTTCTTCAGTGGAATGTCAAATTCCAGCTGTAGGTTTGAGTTTATAGCAAAAGTGAGGGGGGAAAAAAGCAAGCATATTTTCTTAACTAGTATTTCTCATCATCAGTTAAGCCATATTTCTGATAGGTATGGGTACAACAGAACAAGAGAAGTTCAATCATCACTGCTGTTCTGCAGATGAATTTTCTAATCAAAAAAGTAATCTGACAGAAAACTCATGTTTCTTAAATTCAGAAGTTTCTGTGGAGTCATACCAGTTTTCATGAAAAATATGTCAAGAGTTTTTTCAGCCCTGGGATAAATTTTCTGGCAAAACTACAAGCAAAATGGCTTTTGTAATAGAAAACCGATGAACTCAATCATCTGGGATATGTGTGTTTGAAGTGGGATATGTACATTTTTATCTTAAGTGAATATCCTAATAAGATTGGGTTTTTGTTTGTTTTGGTGGTTTGTTTTTTGTTTTGTTTTGTTTTTTTTGAGTCTGCTTTATTTTTGTACTGAAAACTCATCGAAATACGTCAGGTTCGCTCTGGATCAGGACAGGTCAAAAATAAGAGTCTTAAACACTTCTGGTTCTGTTTGCTTGTTTTTTTCCCAGTTTCAATACACTTCTTATTATGTGACAGTTGCTTGGTATTTACCAGCTAATCTGTTTACCAGAAAGGTGAATTTGCGTTTGAGAAGCAGACCCAAAAAAGAAGAAGAATATATAAGCATAAACGTTTATTTGGTATTACTGTTACTATTTTATGTATTGGAGCTATTTTTTATTAAGATAAAAACTGCAGTAATAGTCTTCTCTACATTGTATCTGGAGTCAACACTGTGATCCCTCTCTTTGTGGGCCAGCTTAGTAAAATATTTAGGAACTAAAGTGAGAGGAAGACTTGCATTCTGTTTCTCTCACTGGCCTTACATATGTATTTATTTAGCACTTGCAGAAACAGAATAACATAAAAATTTGAACATTTTTACATTTCAGTTGAAGTAGTTACATTAAAGTCCTGTTTTAAAACAAACAAATTTTAAAAAATATTCTACCATCTCATCTGCTTGAAGTATCAAATCTGAGGAAAGTGTTAAATACTTTAACGTTTTCCTGTGCACTTAGTAGGTTTGAGAGCGTCTTGCAATCTTAAGTATTTAAAATACTTTTAGAATGATATAAATGTTGATAATACTGCAGCTCCAATAAGTATCGTGCATCCCAAACATAATTTTCTCTTAATGCTCTCTTTCTCTGACCTTCACATAGAAAGCTGGCGCTTTGTTTTTTGTTTTGGCAAAGCTAGAGTAATATTAGGAAACATTTTGAGTTTTCTGTTGGCCAAAAGAGAGCTTAGAGAGATGGGCCTTATTTTGCAGTCCCTTCAGCTTTTTGATACTTGAAACCTGGTCTTCCTAAAACAGATATTCACAACTTCTGATACTAAATAAAACTTTAACTTGAATTCATCCAACAAGTTTCGGTCCTTGGTATTAAAGGTCCTTGGTATTAAATTTTGGCTAGAACATACAGTGAATTTTTTTGCAGGCTGCAAGTGCTTTGATTGTTAAGGATACTGTCGTTCAAAGAGCTTCATGTCCTGATAAAGAAATTCTTGGGTTTCACGTAGCAGTCCTTTCTTGGCTCAGACCTAGCCTATGAATTTTATCCTTTCCAAATCCACAGAGATTAAATTAGACATCTAATGGAAACTCAAATATTAGGGCATATTATGGAGGATGTAGTAATTTTTTTCTTCACTTTCAAAGTTACTAAGTTTGTTTACTGAAGCACAAATGATTTTTTGGAGCAAGTCTTTTGTAATTCTGTTCAGGACTAAAGCATTGGAGGGGTCTTCGTAGATTATTCTGTCAAGAAATATGCTTGGTTTTTTGTATTTTATTTATTGACATTTACTAACATGGCAGTAGTGTTTCTCCACACTTGATGTTGGAGTGATGCTGGTATTTGAAAATGTCCAGTATTTAGATTTCATGAGCAATAAAGTTCTGAACTACAACATAAACGTGCATTTTTGACATAAAGCTTGGTTGTTTCTGTATGTTAGTTTATGGCCAAAACATCTATAACTAATTTTAATGTGCAAGTTGTTAATTAACTGTGCTACTGGAAAAGAATAAGTGTGAGTAGTACTACGTATCTGTGAGTAATTATTTACCCTCTTAGTGGGCAAATATTTAACACATTTCTGAAGACTTTTAACAAATTCCTAGGTCAATAAACATATGCTAGATTAATGTATCTCCTTCACTAATCTAGTTTTTACTACATAGTTATTGTGATCTAACTGCAGCAATCTGATCCGTAAGCAGCAGATGTCCACAAAGTTCTTACCTACACTGTTAACAAAGTAGTCCAATAAGCTGTTTTCTTCCTGGCTTTGTAGTTTGCCTCACCTCGCAGTGGTATCTTCTGAATATCGCATCAGTCTGTGCTTAGTTAGCATGTGGGTGAGTGAAGCCTAATACATACTTGTTTTATTTAAAGATGAAACCTGTAGTATGAGATTAATCACTCTTCTGCTTTTGTTTCCTGCCTGCTTTTGTTTGTTAGAAAAAAAAAATGAAAATTTTTGTTCTATATATGTATGATAAACTTTGTTCTACTCTTAATCATGTTTTGCTTTACAAATCCGAGTTTGAAAACGGTAAATATTGATTCAAAGCCAATCGTTTTGAGTTATAAGCATAACTTGAAATGTTGGTTGAGCTACAGAAATCTGAGTTGCACAAAAAAACCAAATCAGATTTTAAATCAATTAATAAGTAATATTAAATTTTATTGCACTTGGCTTTGTTTTGTCTTTATGCACTTTCTGAACTTTTTCTGAACAGGCAAGTCAGATTTGTGGGAGACATATACTGTACTGCTTGAAATGAATTATTACATCTTATAAATATGAGAATGGATTATTTTAAAGATTGATGAAATATTCTCTGTAGAGGCATTAGGATATGATTGCATTTAAACGTGAGTACCTTTCTGAATCAGAGCTTTGGCTTGGTATCAAGAGAAGCTAGAGCAGAGGGAGTAGGGAGAACAATTTGGGGAGCTTTATGCTCTCAGTTTATTGTGCCTTTTTTCAGGTTTTATTCAGCTACTTTTGTTATGAGTCTGCAACACTAATTGCAGTGTTACAGAACAGCAACAGCTGATTTGGGCCTAAAGATGCAGGTTGCATCGGACTAGCCAAGCTAAACAAGCAACACACAAGCAATAGCAGTTGAGAGAGGAGTAGGATATGGAAGTACACGGGTAAAACTTCCTGCACTGCTGATAAGATTAGTTCGAGTCATTAGCGGTGTATGATATTTAATAAACTCTTCAGATGAATTCTATAGGATGCGGTCAGCCCAACTTTCCTTTTCCTCCTTTGCAACCGAAAACCTTTGCACAGTTGCCAGGAATTGATTCAGTGCATGTGAAGCAATCGCTATCAGTGGGCTGAAATGCAGTGGTTGGCCTGCACCGCCGCCGTAGCAAAATGGATTAACTTAGGCTGTTTCCATTGCCAGTTATCACAATGCAGTTGGCAGGCTATCTTCCTCTCTTGCAGTCATGCAAATATAGCCTTCAGTACAAAATAATATCTGTTTCAAAGGAAAAAAATCTGTTCACCTTAGCAAACAGTCATGGTTTCTACTTTCTTTTGTGTTCTTTTAAACCTCTGAATACAATAGTGGATGCACTTTATTGTACTTAAAACGCAATAGAGTTTGGACTGTTTGCCTCCTAGCCTTGATCACTTCTTGACAAAATCAGCAACTGTTTTTTCTAGCCCTCTGAAAATAATTGAATTGTTGGTAACGATAGGACAAAGCTATTTACAACACTCTTGCAGAAAGCATGTTTGAAACTTAAGTTCTCGTCATGCTGTCTGTAATGCTGGTGGTAAAAAGTTCAGGTGTTCTCAGCCGCATTTGAAGCGTACCACAGAAGGGCTTGATTTTGACCTTAATGTCAGCAATTACCTGTTACGCTTTCATAACTTAGGCTAATAAGTATGGAAACCGTTCAGACCTCGTTACTGGATTGTAGTTCCTTACTTCATCTCAAGTATTTTTGTGACTTATGTCAGTAGATAGCCGGCAAACGGGGTAATATTCTTGCATGTATAAAACTTGGAAATTAAGATGATGCTGACTTCATTGTGAAAGCAATAAATGTTTTCCTGGTAGAGGAGGCTTTTTGCTAGCCCCAAAATTTTACTTCATCATTTCAGTTTTGATGATAGGCCTTATGCAGAGAGGACAACTTTGTTTTTCATTGGATTAAGATGCAGCGATGTGGTAGACTATCTATTTCCAGTGAGACTCCTGACTGTTTTGCTACAGGTTATTTTGTTTTCATCACAGTTCCTCAACTGTTTTGCAGATACTGGAATGGAATTACTTGCTCAAAATCAGTTAATAATTTGACTTATCTGAAATTCTTCCATCTCCTATTCCTATCAATAAACGACGTCATTATTATTTTAATATTAAGTGCTTCTAAGTTGCTCTCAATAATGTAACATTTGTTCTAACTTTTCATTCTTCTAGTCATGGCTACGACCATCTTGAAGAAATTGCGATCGGAATGTCTCATGACACTGCTGCTTAGAAATATGTTCATATCTCTGTTGTTGTCCCTTGAGAAGGGACACGAAGAAAAGCTGTTATTCAAGGTCACAAATGGAACCGCGAGAACCAACACTCAGCACCACCTTTGGACCATGAATATAGTTAGAACTGCCTTGACAAGAAATGCTAATCAGGGGTTATCTGGTGATGAGTCTCTTTTCTCTTCTATTGAACACTGTCTTCTATTTTGTGTTAAAGGTTATTTTTTTAAAGGAGAGAAAAGACTTTATCCTAGGAAGGAATTGCCCACTACTGTATCTCTATACAGGCTTTACTGGGTGTTTTTTAAGAGTTGAAATAAATGGTTTGTTTCTTCTATTTATTTTTTTATTTTTGAATGAATTGTGCAATACATTTTTGGATGGGTAGCGGTTGAGGTGATTTTCCTGATGAACTAGGCACTCTTGGTGACTACTCTCTCCCGATTTGATCTTATGATTGTTTGCTAAAGGTCACTTCTATATGCTTTTGCCTACAATAAATCCAAATTGCAGTACCTCATTTGTTTAATCCTAGCTTTTGTACTTATATTTTCTGGAGAAAAAGTACGTTACTGTAAATTGTAAATAGTTAATACATAACTGTATCATATGCTGATCTGTGACTGTTGACAGCACTAATCTGACAAGAGCTGAGATGAAATAAAGTTTATTTACTGTATAATTTTGGAATTTCTTTGGTATGATTTCCCTTTTGAAAGGATCCACCAGTTTTGTTCTTATTCCTGTTCGAGACGTCCTTAGCCGAGACATTTCCAGGCTGAAATCCCTCTCATAAGAAGAGCTATTCAAGTATATTGAACTGTAAGAAGTCAGTGGAGACCTTCAGATTTTCAAGGGATCACAACCTGTGGAACAGACAGATGGTGAGCTGAAAAGCTGGCGTGAGAATATAGCAAGTTGGGAAGTTTGCTTTGTAGAAGTTTTAAAATATGTATTTTTGTTCTTTTAAATAATGCCTGTCTGGTTATTTTGGCATGTAGGTTATGATCCTCTGAAGCGATACGCAAGTATGGCTAAATTTAATGTGCTCTCCAGCTACTTTGATACTTACCATATCAATAACCATCATCTGTACGGTGTATGTTAGTTTGCCAAGATGGTTAAGGTGATTAGTTCTCCATTAATATAATTTTTAACAAGCGTTTATAGGAGCGGCAGTCCTCTAAATAGCTCATCTCTGCACATAAGCAGGCCTTCTAAGTATACTGCCTGCCTGAAAGATACTTCGGAATACTGTTAGGAAGCGATGGTTAGTTGCTGATGCTGTCAGGCCTGGAACATGCATCCTGCGACGGGGACGCTCAGTCTGTTCCTCTGGGCGCTCTCCCGTTAGCCAAGGAAAACGGCGGGTCCTCCTGACCGCAGAAACAGGTTTGGCTAGTGTGGTGTGGTCCAAACTGATAGATTTGATTTGTTGTCCTGCCCCAGCTGTCGTGCCCAAGGGTACTACCCAAAATCTTGTATTTCTGTGTACCCAAATTTTGTATTTCTCATACTGTTAGCTAGGTAATCTCAGCTTCGTATGGTATTAGAGTTGCAATTACCTCGGCATTGTTGGCATTTCAAGACTGCATCCGCAGTGTTTGCCTCTGATTATCTACGAAGTTCAGCCTCTTCTCGCCCAACTCCGCCATAACCACCTGTGAGATCCAGCCATTCCTCGCAACACTGTCCCTTTCGTCAGCTTCTCGTACTGTTACCTGTCAAGTTCAGCCATTTCTCTTGTCACGCCCAGTGGTTTTCCATGTCTTGTTCAGTTAGCTTACCCTCAGGCCAGGGCACAGGTAGCAGCCTAATATTTGTGTGTGGCTCCAAAAAATAAGTACAGGCTAACGACATGTAGGATGTTTGGTACAGTTGGGGTTTGCTTTGGTTTTGTTTGGGGTTGTTTTTGCAAATGCACTGGGATTCACCTTTTTTCTCACCTGCAGGAAAGGAAATGAAGAAGCTGAATTTATTTGCAAAGTTTTGTATCCTGACGGAACTGGGAGAGGTGCAACAATTTGAGTGCTCCAAGGCCTATTGTGGCCACCGCCTGTCCAAAGAATACATCTGGCTTTAAATTATTATTTACAGTCTAAAGGGACATGGCTTGCCTTTGATAGTTAAGGACCCGGAGTTCCATCTTTTATTTCCTATGCCTTGTCTCTGGCAAAATCTCTTCATTTTCACGCTGCTTTGTTACTTATAGCTGCTTTTTTTTTTTTTAGCTTTTTCCTTTTATCAAATGTATCAAATTTGGTTTAAAAGTTTTTTTTCTTTGTAATGGTTTCAGTTGTAAGATCTTCTCTTTGCTTCTGTTGCATCGCAGAACAGCATCCTCCAGCACGTTGCCTGCCACAGCCACAGACAGCCTGCACCAGACTTGACATGGATACGTTTGGATGTGAAAAACGCGTGTTCCTCTCGTAGCTGGCTGAGGATTTGTAGGATTTTGCTATCGCTATCATTACAGCGATCTAAACCGTAGATTTGAGTTTCAGGTTTCCATGTAAGGCATATGTTGTCTTAAGCTTTGGGAAATTAAATGCAGGGATCTGTTACTCTGACAGTGAGTGTCACTATGATCACTTACAGTTCTCTTGTCCTCACAAATAGGCTTTTCTTCACATTTTCTCTTTTTGTTCTTTTCCCTTTCCATGAAAGATACTAGTTCTAGACTGTACTTTGTCAACCATGACCTAAGTGCAATGGAGCAAACCTAAATACCCTGGATAATATTCATACAACACTAGATGGAGTAAATATTTTTTTTCCCCCCTTAAGTGACCTAGTTAAAGAACACAAAGGAGATTATACAGTTATCCTTGATTCTTTTTTTTAAACTAAAATCAGATAACCACTCCCCAAATTCACATTTTGAAAAAGTTGTTTTCCCTTCTATATATCTCATACGCAATCACATAACTATTCTGTAACATAATGAGGAAGTGTGTTAAGTACAAGAGTTTTGTCAGACTGAAGTTTTAACTGCTTCTACGTTTTTTTTTTTTAAAGAGTATATGTAAACAAAGCATTGCTTTAGAGTTCAAATAAAGGAAATGAGTTAGGGTGAAAGCATGAAAATGAGAACTTCACTATGACTAGTGGTTTTTTTGTTGTTGGAGTGTTATAAAATACTGCTAGTAGTGCCAATGTGACTATATACTAATATACTCCAGGCCGCAAATACTTCTGATTATAAAATATCCTTCTTTAGACACACGTAGCTAAAAGCCAAAGACTGTATCAAAATTTTGGCTGCCTTTTTAGCAAAGGTTAGAGGATCCCAAGCTTGTTCAGACTGGATTGTTAAAAGATGCTGCTGCAAGAGAACATATTTGGATTGTCTTACGTTGACCTTTCCCCCAGTTTTACATGTGACATGCTTCGTATTTACAATTTTATGGACCCATACACATGTGCATAGAAAAAAAAGTGTAGATCTAATTTATAAAGATAAGTATCAAGTGTCTTTGAGTGTCCTAAGGATTAACTACTGTTAATTGAGATGAAAAATACCAGGTTTTTTATTACTGTATTATTTCAGTGCCTAGGCTGATATTTATTGGCCACATACTATTTCAAACTTTTTATAAAACATTATATATAAATCCATCCAACTTCCGGTTCTGCCATTTATAGTCCCTCTTTCTGTGAGCTATACTAAAATCTATTTTCTTTCCTACATAGTACATGGTATCTGGTTCTCCCCTCTAAAATGAGGGTTTCAGACTCTCCGAAAACCAGAATGAATACCGAGAAGATTGGTTTCAGTTTGTAATTCATACTTCTTGCGTACAATCTTATTGTCTATCCGTATGCGCTACAGAAAATAGTTTTTTTCCTTCTGTGGAATTTGTTAAATTGAGAAACTTACTTTTCATTTGCTTTTTTAAGAAAAGACAGCTCTTTCACAACACCCTTACCGATGCATTATGGAAATCGAGATGAGCAGAAACTGGCAGCCTCTCCCCTACGTGTGGGTTATCCAGACCCAGCTATATATGAATCCCCATGGCTGTTCCTAAACCCTGGTCCGCAACAGCATTGCTAGCGTGGGATTTTCAAGCTCTCTTTGGTTGTGTATATTCGTAATGTTGCGAATTGGAGGTGCTAGAACAGAAATAAGCAGTAAGTTGCATGTTATTCTACACTGCGTTTATGATCTAGGAGTTGCCACCTTTAATTTTCTCTTCTCTTGCAGGCTCTCATTTACACCGATTCCAGTCTTCCCCTGTTAACATTGAGTTAGTTTCCTGTGTGTGTTAGAGTAATTTTAAAGGCACGTTGACTCAAAGCAAGCGCGTCTCTAGAGATTTCTTTCATTGTAGAACAGCGACAGCTATCATTTCCTACAGTTGCCACTTAATACCACGTGATGTTCCAGAGAAGCGGTAATTAAGCCCATGGTAATTACATGTTACCTTCCGGCTGTGCTAGCACATCGCGGTACAGCAATGGGTGATGATGGAGTTAGGTGTGGTGCAGACATCTGCTGTGACATGTGACTTGCTCCTCTTGGTTGCAGCTTCTAGAGTGGCCCAGGTCACGTCATCACCTGGTGGCCATTGGGCAAATGAACGAGGTAGTTGTTGTTTTCTAGTTAGGCGTGTTGCTGTAACCAAAGCCACTTCCGTTTGGCAGGTAGCACTTCCAAATGGAGAGCAAGGCCTGCGTGGCCCTGGGGGCTGACCGGGGTCAGGGTCTGGAGGGCGCCCTGGGGGCCGATGCCAAAGCAGGTCAGCACGCCTGCGGCAGAGACGCCTTTGCCTGCTGAGCTGTGTACCAGCCTCTCTTTGTGGCTGGATGGCTTGAATCTCCGGCATTTCTGTAAGCATTTAACTTCACTGAAAGGAAAAGGGATGAATAGCAGAGTGTATGCTGTAATCTTTGCCACTGTTTATATTTCGGAAACTTCAGTGGTCCAAGAAAGTATTTAGCCTTCTTATTTAGATCTATGATTCCTACTTGTTACAGTGCTGATGTCTGCAAGAAAAATAGTCATCGCATTCAGCGGCATTATGCATTGTCCAGTTTTACTGGAGTAAGGGAAGCACTTAAAAGTTTTTTCTAACTTGGATGAGGCAGTAGTATATCTTTTGCAAATGAATCAAAATGATCAAACAAACAGTGTGTACAAATTTAGAACAGGCATCTCTCTGCAGCCAACATGACATATGCTCTGTGGTTCCTTAACTGTAAGCTGCTGGTGCTGCTGAGTCTTGCCAGTCTTGCTCACTCAAGCCACAAGCTCTGGAGAAACAGCTGAAATGGAAAACTAAGAGAGTGAGTATCTGAATGAGGAAGAGAGAAGAGAAGTAGGTACAGAGTCAAGTTATTTGAGATGTAAGATTCACCATGGCAGATCAGATGAGAAATATTAAATATATTACTGGTTTAGTCTAGAAGTTTGGAGTTTGCCATGTCTCTGACCAACGCTCCAGCTGTTCTCGCAGCCAATCAGCCGTTGTGGAGGGGGTAGAAGTAATCGATCATGAGCAGACACGAGCTGTCTAGAAGTAGACCTCCCCACTGCCCCTGAGATTTTGTGCCCCAACACAGGAGAATTGCTGGAATGGAATATCCTGTGTTAATGGAACTGGATATTCTGGTTCAGTTACACATCTATATGTCTCTATGGATACTACCAAATTATCATCCTTGCTGATGCAACAAATTATTCTGGAAATGAACTGCGGGATTGAAAATAATAGGCTTTCCTTTATCCCTTAACAAAATGGGCAGTACTTCCCTATGCCTAGAGGCGGAAAAGCCCACCGGAGGTGGTTTATAAGCTTGAAACAACAAAATTGCAAACTATACAAGGAGACGACGCAGCCAATCCAACAGTTCTTACTGGTGCATGTTGTTGTGATGGCTGTCTAGGGCTTGTAAGATAGAGAGTAGTATGCCTTAAAAATAATGGAGATTATTTCCCCTCCTTATAGCCTAGGCTAGGACCAGAGTTACATGGCCCTTTTAGAATGGTGATTAGATAAGTGGCAAAAAAAAAAAAAGAGGAGGGATGAGGTGAAAGACTAGGGTCTTCCTTTATGGTAATGAAAATAATAAGTAGGCTGAGCTATCTTCAGAGAGTAAATGTTTTGCTTTCTCACGCTGAATTCTAGCTTCGACTTCCCCGAAAAGTGTTTCCACATAGAAAGAAGCTGTCCTCAGCTTGAAGCCCTGCAGCCATGGAGAGTGTTATCTGCACATTATTTAAAGCACAGCATGCTTCAGCCCTGAGATTCCAGTGTTGTTACTCACTGAATTAAAATCTGATCCAACCACAAATTCAGTACAGGAGGTGTCTAGCTTAGTTAAGTGTGGATTTTTTTTTCCCCCCCCCTCAGCTTCAGGTAGGACATTCAGGACGTGATGATTCTCAGGGTATTAAACTCTTTGAGACGAAGCACAGTTTCTGTGTATTTTATGCGGGTGCTGCTATGGTGGGACGTCATTTCTAGGAAGGATCGATAGAGGTGTTGCTATAAATACAGGGTGAACAAGAGAGATCCAGGTTGCCTGTACTTTTCCTCAAGATGAGGATATCCCCATGCTACCTAAAAACACTATGGAAGTTGTGCTGCTCTTACAGCGCTCTCCTTATTCAACCAGTGAATAAATACAAAACTGCCATGCCAGTCCCTGGGAGTCGGGGTGCGCCTCTATCTATGGGCCTCTCTGACCTACATGGGTAGGGCTTTTTAATATTGTTTTTAATGTGACTTTCTTAATACAATAATAGAGGAAGAGGGGAGAATGTACCAGTGGCAGAGGCCAGCATGAATAAGGTCTTACAAGGAGACGTGTTGTTGCTTTGTAGTGTGCTGCGCACGGCCGTGCGTAGGACCTGCTACGTTTAGGCTTGTAAGCATAGGCAGATACACTGCCTTAGTTACTTGTAGTGGAATTAAATCTTCTTTTTAAAAAAAAGTTTAGTGGTTAGAGACAGCCTTTCTGCTTGGAGAGCTAGACTTGACCTCGCACTTTCTGGATGGGCACATGTGGACACCTCGATAAACCGGCAGGGCAAGCCAGAAGTTTTGGCAGAGCCAGCGGCTTCCTCTAGGCGAAGAGCACTGCGGGCCAGAGAGCTGCTGGGCGGCAGCCAGCGTTGCGTTGTACAGGTGGTCTCTTCAGCTCCTCTTTTATGTGCTGGTTATGTGCAATTATTCATTGTACACTTTCCGTTAAACACTTTATTTCATTTGTCTTCGCTGACCCTTTCCAGGGCTTGTGCATCGGTGTCTCCTTGGAAATAAGCTTTTAAACAGGCAGAAGGTGAGGGCGACTTTCAGTGAGCTGGTAGACAGCGTGGGTCTGCTGCTTGTTTTATATAGTGTGGGGAGACTGAGCAGAAGAGGCAAATGCATGAAGTCACCGGCTTATTTTTAGGTTGGGAATAAGAGTGCGTATTTCTGGGAGGGATGCTGACTATAGGGAAGCCGGAATTAACGTTTACTTTAGATAAGCTCTAATATTGACTAAAAATAGAAGTCAATTTATGTATTGTTATAGACATA
>NW_008824549.1:531750-541118 GCF_000699105.1 Pygoscelis adeliae | reverse complement strand
CCTGATGGTTTTCAGAAAGCCCTTTGTGGCTGCAGCAATGGCATACTGTAGGGAATCAAATAAACGCGGTGGACAAGAGGAGGTAAAAATAACTTCAGTTCATGCCCTTTTGACAAGGTGACAATTAAACTTTGCTTATATCTCACGTCACTGCTGCTGTCAAGTAATTGTGAGCACAGTTTCTTTAATGTATCGCATGGGGATGCCTGGACTAATTGATCATGTGTCAGGGAAGGCAAGGTAATTAAACATCTCACCTGATTTCATGCGCACTGCGAGCAGCCCAACCAGGCTGGTCCCAGTTTCGTTGGTGAAGTGGCTGAGGACAGAAGCATGGCTTCCTTTCACCTGGGACGTGCAGGTCTGTAAGCACTCACAAGGAAGGTGGGGAAGCATCACGTACTCTTCATTTTTTCCAAAGGTTCTGCTTTTCTCTGAAATCGGAGATGAGGCTGAGCTTGGACTATTTATTTCGTATGGAGGAGCCTCTACCAAAACCCCAGTCTCACAGCTTGGGCATGACAGACGCTGTCTCCGTTTTGGAAGACATCCCAAGCCTTTTCTAACATTGCTAGTGACACCTGGTCAGTCCTCATCAACTGAGCGAGAGGGCTAGGAGCGTGTAACTTTGTTTTAATAGAGTGATGCTAGAAGCGACTCAGTAGAAATCAGCAGGTGAACCACGAAACTGTCACATCGACCTCCAAATTTGTCGTATTTTCTTGCTGGTCTATGGGATGGCAGGGTCGTTACTGCCAAATTCCTCCCAGAACCTCTCTTATACCAGGGCCGGTCACTGAGGTGTGTGAATAATGTCGCTCATAAACAAGAGAGCCTGCTGTCTTACCACAACTGCCAGGCTTCTCTCTTCCCATTATTTGTAGTGAATATCGCTCTGGGGACTGCAAATTCCTTGCCTTAATTCCACTGATTTGAATTGAATTATATGTGCAAAAAATTTTGTCTTAGAGGGTGGGGGGGTTGAGGGGTTTGGGGTTTCTTTTTGCTTTTTTGTTGTTTGTTTTTTTTTTAATCACTGGCATCCTTCTTGCTATCCCAATGCTCAAATTCAGTGTTTTTCACATTATCAAGCTGGATAACAATGCCGCTTCTGGCGTATCTCATGCCAATAACAAGTCCCGTGGAGTCCCACAGTTTACTTTTCTGAATGACTGTGTATGTGCAGCACACACCAAATTAAGCCATAGCATAGCAGACAATTTAGGAATAACTGGGTCACAGAAGGGTCCTGTGTATCCCAAATTATTTGGTTAAGGGCTCAGGCTTTGAGTGCCCACACACACAACTACAAAAAGTGTCTTTTCTGTGTGGGGAGAACAGGTTTTGATCTCTCAAAGATGATAAATAGGTTATTGTTCACCTGAACTTTTCACACAAGGAGTGTATGATAGTTAACATGTGGAATAATAAACATTGAGTGGCTGGCTAATGGAAAGCAGATGTGCCAAGAATGCCAAGCAAAACGTTTGAAAGCTGCGATGTAAACCGGACCTTTCGACAAGTGGCCAAAGCTCGTGTGACCACCAGGGTCTCAGGCTAATAGATTTAGAAACGGAGGCTAGAAAGGAAAGTAGAGACACCGCTTTATACACTTCGATGTACAAATCGGTGAGATTTAGTATCCCGTAGAAAAATGGTGGATCACAGGATCCACCGTGTGGCCAGTATGTCATGACTTTCTCATCCCTAGTACATGTTTCCCGCTTGTGATTTTTGTTTTGATGTAGTGAAATGAGATGAGACAGAATCCACTTGTGTTGGGCTTAAAAAACTCTGAAGAGTCCAGCTCCATTAAAGCTTCTGGGAACCCTTCCCTGGGTTTCTGTGGGTTAGGTCCAGGCTGTTGAAAAGGACCTCTATCACTGGAGGTTCACTAAAAAGTTAAAATCAAATGAAGGAGACAATCAACAGTCTCTTTAGAATTATATACCCAATATCTTTGTCTTAAGCTGTAATCTTATAGAAAACTAAGACACGTAAATTTAACGGCATGTAAGTTGGTATAATCTTTAAGTCTAGTCAATTCCACTTAGATTTAAAACTCTATTTCTGAAAACAGGATGGGTCCTGGTTTATAATACCATATTTGTTTTGTAGGTCTCGTCATCAGCTGGTCCTCTGAGTATGGCCACAGCACGGCTAGCGGGAAGGGTTAGCTGTCTGTAAAGCTGCGGTGATAGCATTGCTGAAACACAGACTGCAACGTGGCTTTCCCCACCTTGGGGAACAGTAGACTCTAGCCGTGCTTAGCACCTGAAATGTGCAGGTTGAAATCGGTGGGATTTTTGCACGGGAGGTGATGCTTGCAGAATTTCATTTCCAGTTTATCCTGTTCACTTGCAACGTTGCAGCATGTTGGCTCTCCTTATGAGATTGCCCCATTGTCCTGGGGATCCTCTAGGAGAAGGGGGAAGAGCTGTCGGTGGTTTGCAACTCAGATACCGACTGGGGATGGGGCTAAGCTACTTAAGAAAACAGTGATAAGGATCCATTGTGTCTCTGTCTCTCAGATACCTGAATTCTTGTCAGCCTGAGGTTGATGTAGAAACTGCAGTTTTTGAGGCAGGTCTAATCCCCTCCTGACGCTGGACAAAGAACGGTAATCAGTAGGGGGATTTGATTTATCATTTCTCTTTGATGTATTTCTCCAGGCAGCCTAGCACTTTTCCCAGAAGTCCCAGGGCTAGCAGTAAAGAGGTAGTCTTCTGGGAAAAAGAGCTCTCTTGTGAAAAGTCACAATTTCAGCATTCACCTCCTTTCCTTATAATCCCCATGAGGTTATTAAGAAGATTATGGAGAAAAGCTATAGGCTGGGACAACGCCTTTTGAAAGCTAGCGACGTGTTTTTCTCCAACTTGTATGATACGTTCAACAGCCTCATCTAGCCCATTCAGCCGTGGGCGAGAGCTCACGAGTTAGCCAAGAAACATTATGTTAGACGAGACCGAGACAATGCTAGCAAGTGAGTCCTATTAAGAGCATATCAACCTTCTTCAGTATGGGGATATCCATGAATTATGTTTTAGGGCTATCATATTTTTGGTTGCGTTTCAGTGATTGTCCAGGAGGTACTGACAAAGGCTAGCTTTGGTGTAGTGAGGTTAGTATTTCTGGAGTTTCTCTGTAGTCACAGATGAGAGAGGGGTTTTGTCTCTCGACCGTTTTTGAAAGCCCAGCTTTGGGTGCTCTGAATTGTCCACTGGTGGAGCTTCATTTTTCCTTAACCACAGCTCTCGTACCTTGATAACCTGTCCCCTCCCGCACAGTGGTCCTGATGGGCATCCGTCAGTGGAGATCAAGGAAACAGAATTTTTGTTTTGTCCCTTAAGGGAGGCCCCATGGGGCTGGCGCAGCTATTTTAGGGGTAACTACCTGAGTCACATTGCTTGCGCTTTTAGAATATATTGCCACGTGGCTTATTTTCGGATTTACGCATTTTTATACACGGGTCCTCCTTATAGCCACTCTAACACATACAAATCAAAAGAAATAGCACATAGAGGATTTGATTACAGTATATTGCCAAATAAAAGTGTGTCTCCTCTCATTATGGTGATAAAAGCTTTTTGATCAGTTGATCCCTGGGCTGGGGTAATGAGGTTCAATCAACTCTGAGTGACTGAGCACACGATCTCACTGATGTCAGTGTGAAATAAAACCGCGTAGTGACAGGTCTACTAGTGAGACCAATGCTAGTGAACAAAAAGCAACTCAAAAGGAGCCTGCGTGTGTTTGGTTTGCAACTTGTGTGTGTGTGCACTTTTAAATATATACTATATGAATACATACAGCAGGGTTGTAATTCTAACCACATGCAAACAAACGTGACGGCTGTCAGAAAATGAGAGGTGCAAAACTTGACGACTACTTGCTGTTATCAGCGTATCCGTAAGTTAGCCTGAGTCACGATTCATCCTAAGCACGTGCTTAGCTTCAGGTCTGCCATTCAGTTCCCCTTAATTCCTCATATTTAAGCATGTACTTGATGAAGCACACAGCATGGCTGAATAGAGACTGCTGAGTAGAGGTCTGTTGACTTGAGTATGAAAATGCAGAGATCTGGATGTACTGAAGAAAGGGAAAAAAAAAACAAACCAAAAACCCTTTATCAAATGGGAAAAATTTACTTGATGGATTTTTTTTCTTCTTCTACTTGGCTCAGATTAATTCCTTCCGTTACTGGTATACGGCATATGACAAGTGTTTCGGAGATATGTTTTACATTATATGATGCATTTTCCTTTGGGCACAAATTGACCATAAATCAGGCTGAAATATACCCCAAGATTGAAAGCCAGGGCAGGTGTTTTAAGTCCAATGTTAATGCATCGTTTTCAAGGGGATAGAAAAACGGTGAGGCAGGATCACTATATAAACTGGATTGCTGCTGAAGCAATACAGTTTAAGAAAAGAAAACCCTCAAATACTTAAAAAGGGGCAATTGATTTTTGCATATGAGGCTCTGAAAATGCTGGCTTTCCACTCTATTCTTTTAGCTATTCTTATGGGAAGATGATTTTTGATTAAATCATCAGCTTCTGTATCACCTAAGATTTGCATCGTCTCTGTCTTCCACCCAGCTAAAAGTTTTTGGATTCTCAATCTGTTTGGAAACTCTAGCAGAGCTCTATGAGAAAGGTAAGAGACAGTGATTGAAGAGCTAACGATAGCAAATGACAGCAAGAGAAAAATTTTCCTTCTTCCCTCTTTACTCCAGCTGGAGAACTAGCTACAGCCAAATGGAAGAACAGAACAGTAGGAATTCCATGCGTGCATTATGCGAGGAGAACGGTGCAGGCACCGCATTCACTTTTCCGGTGGGAACTCAACTTGAACACGTTACCTATCAAAAGTAATTCCTCTTGCATTTGATGCAAAAATTGAGGGCGACATCTCCTTAATTTAATGGGAATAACGTGGGAAGATACAGTCTGTACCGTTTGCTGGTAAGTCTAGATGCTGCAAATGGTTTGATGGCTGACAGGCTGAAACAGTATGAGTTTAAAGGTAGGAAGCTCCTTTCAGTGTGACTGTAGCCATTTTGGAAACACAGAGCTCCGTCCCTGCCAATCCAGCCGTTTCCTACCTCGTTCGCTGGTGGGCAAGCGAATGTGGGGAATTCCCTCTCTATCCAAAATATGGGATATTTATCCTATTTTATGTGTATAAATTAATATTTTTTTGGTCTTTTGTAGTCAGTCCTTTTATGCGTTCGATACAAAGCAACACCATTCTCCCTGACAGCTTCAGCAGTGGCGAGGGCTTGAGAAGAAAGGAGGAAGGAGAAGTCTTTTCCATTCTCCTTACAGCGCGATGAAAGGTGACGGCGCTCGTCTCTCTCCTTCAACGGGGGAGGCAACCACAATCGATGTTTTGCACGAAGCCACAGTGGAAGAGGAATTGAAGAGGATGCTCTTTACCTGGCATGCAGGAAGAGCTACAAAAAATGTCTGGAAAACATCTCTTCCACTGAAAGACTGAAGAAGTTCAGTCTCCTGAGCTCCTTGCAGCTGAGTCTGAAGGTGGATTAGATCACACCGCTCTGTGGGAACTGAGTATAAATAAACTGCGGTATTATCATTAAGACCTGATTTACAAACACAGTTACCGATCTCCTTGTGTTGAGCACTTGCCAGAGAAATACGGAGAATGCACGCGAAGGACCTGCAAGTCTCACAGCCGCGATGGGAAAGCGTTAACACAAGTTCACTTAAAACCTCTTCGCTAAGCACATACTGACATAAACGTATGAAGAACGGCTGAGAGAGGCGGCAGCCTTCCTATTAATGAGCTTATGGGATGCCTTCCCATCGTTAGCACGTCCCTGCTGATGGATGCCGGGGTGGGAGAAGGGGATGTACCCCTGTCCCGAGAGGGGCCTCTCCCCAGCTGAAGCTGAGAGGGAGGGGGGGGGGGTGTGGGGGGGTGGAGACAGCTTAGAGAAACCCACACCTGGGGCTCAAAGCAGGTGGTCGAAGACGCTTAAAGCAACTGTAGCCGTAAGTCGTGGGTGCCTGTGGGAAGTCGGTGAAAATGCAGAGTTACTTGTGGATGTAGACTGGCTTAAAACAGACGGGAAAACCTCAACCACAGCAATACCACGGGAACGCCGCAGCACCACTTCGATAAAAATGCAAGGAAAAGCAAATGATTAGCATACCAAAAAGAGCGTCTTAAAATTAAGTAAGGTATTGGTCAAAATAAGGAAGACGATTTTGAGTTCAATGTGTGCAGCACAGGAGCCAAAATTACATATATATATATAAAAAAAAAAAAAAAACATGTGCGAAGTGGTATTTTGGGAGGAGAAGGCTCCAGGAAGGAACTGTCTGTAAACACTCAGTCTTGATGAACCAGGTCTGTACGTGACTGAATCCGTAAGCAATGCAGACACGGGACATTTGTTTTCTTTCTCCTTCCACAGTCAGAACATTATTGTGTTGTGTTGGTTTTTTTTTTTTTCCCTGAGCTCTACAATTCAAGTTATTAATTAAAAAGTATTGTCAAGGGTGCTGTTTCACTGACGGTCCTCAATTTAGAGATAACTTTTCTAATTTAAAACCTAATCTGGAGGCTGAGCCCTGCCAAAATACAGCATGTTAAATTCCAGTTAAGTTCTTAATTAATATAGGTGGGAGTAAACTACAAATTAGCCCGGTGGTGCAGGTATGGAGCCTCCCTAGATGATGCGAACATCAAGGTTCAAGCAGCAAGAACAGGGATATAGAAATGCAGATATAGCTATTCCTAGTTTGAATAGTTCCTTCACAAAGGGCTGGCATATGATTTAAAGTATTATTCCTTGTTCTCAGCCCTGATTTTTACTATCATATTCATTTAACAGTACATTATTATTACGCTTGTCGCTGCAGCTGGATGCTTCCCATTGCTTTCGTAAGCGGCATGCCAGGGTTTTATCAGCTAAATCTACACCATCTAGACCGGCAGGTTCTGTTTCTGCTCAGACTGACAAAATTCCCCGTTGGATTAAATATTGTGAGATGACTTCAGTATTTGGATGCGCAGTAAAAGAACGACGTGGATGGAAGTGCAGTGTTCCTGGCCTTTCTCTGGGTAGTCTTCCTTGCCAAGAACGGAGAGCTAAAATTTTTTATGGGCTGACACAGTTCCGTATTGTATCACTTCTAGTCGAACTAAGTCCCTCCCGAGAGCGCTCTACAACGTGAGAGACAAGTGTTTCGTTCGCCTCATTTAGCCGCTTTGCTCCCTTCCTCCCTCTGGGGACGGATGAACCCGTCGCTCCCTCCAGCGTGTCAGCTCGCATTTCCTTTAACTTTGTCGGAGAGCTGTCTGAGTGTCCTTCAGTGCCCGGGTAATTAATTGAAAAGCCCCATCGCTTTCTTGCTTCAAAAGGCAGAGGATTTGGCTCGGTAGTGCTAATGGGATTGCATGTCACTTGTGGAATTTGCTTAATCACGGCATATTGACTTTCTGGCTAAATCAGATTACTTTTATCCATATTGATTGCACAGTTATAAAACCCCCGTGAAAATCTTTTCATTAAATGTTACGGATGCGCCCGCTAACACGATGTAGATGCCCGGTTGTTTTCACTTGGTGCTGTAATGAGCAAAGCAGTTCTTTCAGTTGGATCATACGCTAAAGGCTGAAGTTATTGGTAAGTGACTTTTCCTTTTTATTTGATATTGAGCACTGTGCCACTTAGATTTAAGACTGGAAAATGTTCACTTCTTCGTAACCCTGGACGTGCCTACACGAAGCAGAGAAGACTCGCACTACCCCAACCTTTTCACAAGCCACCTTGAACAAGAGCTTTAAATAATGATACCACTAGGCTTTATGCAGCAAATATAAAATACCTTGATGACTGGAAACCTCCCTTCCTCCATCAATTTTTTTTTAATTTTTTTTTTTTCACCACACAATTCTGTAGTTATTACTTCTCTATTAAACTTGCCCCTGGAATATTTCTACGCTAACGTCCACTTTCTGGCATCAGGGTCAACGCCAAAAATGGCAGTTTCTAAACAGCAACGTCTACATATGGCACCAGGGCGCTTGCTCTGAGGGTGATGCTCAAGGGCAATGCTTATGAACAATCTTTTTACCTGACGAGGATGCTCCCCTGCAGAAACAGGCGATGTTCTTGAAAGAGCCACGTGGATATCATGAAACAGCTTACCATAAACTTCCCTGCTCGCCGAACGCGCAGCCTGATGGCCGCAGTCGGCGCCAACCCTTTGCGGAAAACGATTAAACTTTTGCCGAGAGCTTCCTGCACCGAACGACGATTCGACCCGTTTTCCCACGCCAGCTTTCAAACAGCCCCGGCGCCCAGCACTCTTCCCTGGAGACCACCGTCGTCGTCAGAAGCAAAGTCCCCATGAACCACCGGGTGTCAAACGCACCCAGAACGTGCCTACGCAAGAAGTACTGGGCCTGGCCGCCTACCTCCAGCTGCCTGCCGGAAGAAGCTGTCCCCACCGTATCGGACTTCCCGGCCCCTCTGCTCTTGCGTTTCCCCAGGATCTGCTCTGCTTCTCCCGGCGCACCTCCTCATGGATGAGGGGAGTACGTGGAATTAAATAGCCAAAGCAAAGGCTGGCAATAACAAATGAAACTCCCAGCTACCTCTGAGGGAGCATTTCTTCTCCGAGATCCTGGTCTTGATCCTCAAGAGGGACTGAAACACCGTTTCTCATGAACCCTGAGCACTAAAATTTATTGCTTTTTACTGAATAATGAAAGGATGGGCTCTCTGGGCCCAAGGGGTTTCTAGCACATAACGCCCCTCCCCTCCTCCTGCAGGGTGATGTGTCACCCTTGTCTTATCCACTGGAGGAGACTATGTTCTTGCCTTTGCTCTTGCACATCTTTGACTGATTGTCTTTGCTCTGGGATAGTCTAACTATTAAAATATTAGAGCAGTTGTTTTCCTCTTTTACTCAGCCACGAAGGTTGCTGCTGCTTCTTCAGACCTGAAGGACTTACGCCGGAAAACACGGGTCTGACTTTTTTTCCAAAGTATTTTCATTCCTGTTGCCCTGATAAAAAAGACACCGCCTCTCCGCACGGCTTCCCTTTTCCCAGGAAAATCTCCCGTTCGTTTCAGCGTGACGCGAATCAGGCCCTTCTTCCGTCACCCTGGCCGTGAAGCGTTGCTCTCCACGTTGCCAAATTCAAGCGGGCCCCAAACGAAGGAGGGGAGGCAGGACCCATTCCTCCAAGATCTCTCTCTGGCCCTCGGCTTTGTGACTTCTCTCTTCTCCCTCCAGCCCCTTGACGGTCATCGCTCCAGCGGTGCGGATGAGGGCGGAACTGGAGAGGCACGCGAGAACGGGGTGGGGGGTGGAAAAATGAGATTA
>NW_008824549.1:511444-530767 GCF_000699105.1 Pygoscelis adeliae | reverse complement strand
GCCCCGTCGTGCGGGCGCGGTGGAGGCAGCGCGGTGGCTCCGCGCCCGTTGCGCGCGGGGGGTTCGCCCTGATGTAACCCGGGGTCCCCCTCGTTGGGCGGTGTTTTAACGCTGGGGCGTCGTTCCCGGGCGGGCAGCTGGCGCTCGGCATCGTGGACTCGCTGTCCTCGGGGGCCAGCGGTCCCTCGCCCGGCGGTTTGGTGCTTTGCGCGGCCCCGCTTCCTTGCGGGAGCCACTTAGCAGCTCATCTCCTTGACGGAAGATGCACGGGGCGTGAAAGACGATAGGTCACGCCGCGTTAAACGGGAAAAATTTTAGTAGGGGTAACCTCCAGCGGGAGCAGCGCGTTTCGCGTTGGCGGTGCTGATCTCTCCGCGCTCCGCCTGGCGAGGAGGGAAATCCCTCCGGCGACCGGAGAGACGTTTCCAAATCAGGAGGCGTTCGCCTCCTCTGCGTGCCCGCTCTCGGCGGGAGGGACCGCAGGGGAAGCGCCTATGTAACTTTTTAAGAAGGGAGGAGGAAAAAAAAAAAAAAAAAAGAACGATGATAGAAAGTTTGTCTACATCTCAAAAAATTATGCAAACTGGCAAGCTTCTTGTTTTTCCCATTGAGTGAAAAGAGCCTTGGAGCATAGCCTGTCTCTCTCTTGTCTGGGTCAGAGGCTCTTTGTTAGAATTATAACTGATTTCTCTTAATTGGACCTAGTTGATGTCATCTGGTGCACTTCTAATGTGAGTAGGAGCCACTGCTGCCAATAAATGCCCACAAAGCTTGCCTTTATCTTTTACACTTAGATATGGCCCGATTACTCAGCTGTTGATGTTGGAACTGTGGTGCACTGTGATATAAATAAATGTATTCATGCCGGCGTCCAGTTCTTTAAAAATGAATTTCTTTCACACCCTTTACTTCGCAAGTAGTTGTGTGCTCTGCCTTTCTGCATAGTGGCTTTCATGGAGCGTTCATTTTTAAGGACTTATCAGAAGACGTCGTAGAGGAAAAGCGCTCTGGGAGAAGAAAAGCTCTCAGTTTAAAGCAATGCTTAACTCGGGGCAGGAACCAACAAAGGATGCAAAGGCTGAAGGCGACTTGTATTCAACACAAATTGCTGGGGGTTCACAGTGGTGTGAATGAAATGCTGATCTAGTGGGGTACGGTGCGATGGAAATGATATAATTTGTTGCTCCTTGTGTAGGTGTCTATCATTCTGATCGATAACCTGAATTATCTTCAGATAGCACCTGCTGGTGTGACTTTTTTGGAAGGGGAGGTGGACTAGGGAGGAGAGTCTCCCAGATATCCCACTTTGGAAACGATGCTGGGCTCGCAGTCTTGGGCATCCCTCTGAAGGCAGGCGTCTGTAAGAAGTCTGGTGCTCGAAAGTGAAAACTGCGGTTATGCAAACTGCAGTTTTCTGAAAATGGAGCTTCTTCATAGAGCCTTGGCTATGGCACCCAGAAAAAAAACAGTATCTGAGATCATGCAGTTTTTTAAAATAAATAAATGGCTAGTCCTAACACCCAGAAGGGTTAACAGCAGCTTAATATGGGCAGCATCAGCACTGTCAAAAATCATGAGGGTGGGATTGTTGCCACTAATGGGAAAGCTCCTCTCTTCACTGTGGAACCGGGGAGTTTGTTTTCACGGGTGCTTCAAAATCCTGTGCCCAACAGAGGCTGGGATAAGAAGTTCGGGGGATAAGTTTTTTACACTCTCCTTGATTCTAGTTTGGTGTGTGCAGTTGTGCTCTTAATGCGTGCATGCATCCTAAAGGTCAAGGGACAGTGATGAATCTCTCTGCTCTCAAAAGTATATGAAGCCTTCTTCCAGTTTTCTGAAGGTGCCATCCCCTCTATTGGATGCGCGTATTCTGAGTGCAAGCACATTTTTTTGCATACTGCAACATAATATCGATTTTAAGTGTTTAACATATTTCTTCCGGAAAGCTTAAAAGATCTGGCCAATCTTCCTTGACATTCAGACCATCAAGGGGCTGAACCCTTGTCAGTGCCTTTAGCTATGCCCACTTCAGCTGGGCATGAAGGCTTCCAATATTATATAATACTATTTTAAAACCATATTTATACTGTATAGAATCTTATACATCCCTTAGGAGCATAAAGTCCCTGATTTCAAGTTTAAACTGATTACGAGTTGCAGGTTATTGGAATACAAGACACAATCCCAGTTTGTTGGATGAGTGCAGAGGGAAATGCTTAGTAGAACTCATGCTGGTATTCAGATTTGTCAGGTTTTTCTGTGTGAAGCTTTTGTGTGGAAAGCTATAGAGCTATTTCCTTAGCTGGCTTGTAGAGGTACTGGGTGATTTTTAATTTCGCCCCCCCCCCCTTCTCTTTCAAATGTGATATTCTGGGGAAAGGCTGAAGTCTGTTATAGGGAATATGCAGTAAAAATGTTTTCTATTCATCCCATTGTGGCATATAGTTCCTCTTAATAGTCACAGGGTTATTGTTTGGGTTTGTGTGTCAGTTTTCTTCTTACCTTTGTAGCTTTTATATACCCAAAGAAGAGCTATGATTTCAGTTTTCTCATGTCCGTTTGGCCTATACACTACAGTGAGCAGTAGTTAAGCAAAGTTAACTTTAGACGGTGATATTTTGGGCATTCATGGCTTGCCTGGTGAGCTGTGCACTATGTGAGCCTGCCAAAATGTGATTGATCATATCTGAGGCTGATCTAGGGCTCCTGCCTATCTAAAATTATTTAACGTGTTAATATGCTCTCAGGCATTTGAGAGTGTTGTCATGATAGCTCAGGGGCTTCTTGCTCTTTATTGCCTTGAGGGCCTGATATTCACATGTCCTTCTGATCATGAGAGCTTCCTAGATGAACTGTGTTATTCTCAGCAGCATGTCCATGTGCTGGGGGGTGTGTGTATATATATCTGTGTGTATATATGTGTATATCTGTGTGTATATATATTTACTCACTGATTTATATTAAAATGGTATCTATAATGGCCAGGTCTTCAGTGTTTCAGCTGTTTGTTTTCCAACACCACCAAGGCACCCGTCTGTATTATCTGTCGTAGGCCTCCAGGTTTCCAGTAAAGCGATTCAGGGTTTAGTGATTCTTGAGGATTTATATGAGCCGAATATTCTTGCAGGAGGAAAGAAAGGGGGGGATGTTTGGTTTGAAATATTACATCAGATAAGTGTGAATAGTCAGGCTGCTACACAGTCCTTGCCACAGAAATTATAGCGGAATATGGGTATTCAGCCTCCACTACAATAGTGGAGTAAGTCAGTGCCTTTGACCTGTCTGAAATAGTTAATTGCAACGATGCTTCCGTTTAGGAGTTGTTTTTGCACATTTTTCGTCTCAAGAAAAGTTTGTCATCACAGATGTGTTGAGGTTATTGTATTTCTGACAATGTCTCCTTTTCCTTCCTTAAGCGGGTTTTATGGCTGTAAATCTTGAAAGGTTTATCCAGTTCCCCATCACTGCCATTTTCAGCCAAGTAAGGAACCAGGTGGCTGCTTGCATTTGGAGCAGAGACAAGCTGAAGTGCTTCTGTTCTCTGGATATAATTTTGAAGCTTGGAGTAAAGACTCAAAAAATGACCAAGAATGTTGCTTTCTCTGCTTTCCTTCAGACAGTTTAAAAAGAAACAAATGTCAAATTTTGCCCCAATAAAAAGATGTTAATAATGTGACATCTCTGACTGTTCTTTTTTTAAATAAGATGTTACCTTATCTCTCTCCTTTCCCCTCCCTATGCCCCCTTCTTGCTGACACCCCCAAATCCCTCAGCAAGTCCAGGGTAACAACTTTATCCCTTCTGGCAACATGATCTGGCATGAAAAAGTAATGGAGTCAGTTTAGCTGCATGGTGTCCTGCTGTGAGTTTTACAATAAGGAATGACTCTGGTTTCTGTGCTGTTGCTTCGTTCCTTCGGCCCTGCTCTTCACCGGATTGCGCTGCTGCTGAAATAATGGAGGCTGTTCTGCATCTCAGGCTGATGGATATGTGTTGTTAGTGCATGATGTACTTGTGTGCAACCAGAAGGAAGACACGGAAGCAGACTGATCCCGTGGAGGCTGGGTGTTGTGTTAACGATGGTGTGTTGCATAAACAATGTAGTGATGCTGTAGGTGCCGCCATGGCGTTTCGGGGAACCTGGACTTGCTGTTGTTGGTCACGTCATCCATCTGCTGCCTATATAACAGCCCTCCTGCTTCTCGCTTTGCATGTAATGGATGAACCACTGGTTGGTTTTTTTTTTTGTTTTGAGGGCTTAGCAAATGACAGAGACCTTTCTGATGAGAAGAAGCTCAACTGGGATATCGAATCATAGAATCATAGAATTGTTTAGGTTGGAAAAGACCTTTAAGATCATCAAGTCCAACCGTTAACCTAGCACTGCCAAGTCCACCACTAACCCATGTCCCTAACCACCACATCTACAGGTCTTTTAAATACCTCCAGGGATGGTGACTCAGCCACTTCCCTGGGCAGCCTGTTCCAATGCTTGACAACCCTTTTGGTGAAGAAATTTTTCCTAATATCCAATCTAAACCTGCACTGGCGCAACTTGGGGCCATTTTCTCTTGTCCTATCTCTTGTTACTTGGGAGAAGAGACCAACACCCACCTCGCTATAACCTCCTTTCAGGTAGTTGTGGAGAGCGATAAGGTCTCCCCTGAGTCTCCTTTTCTCTGGTGGTGCTGCTTTTGAAATCAGCTGTGGTATGTGAGGGTATTTTAAGACTTTTTTCTCTGCCACTTAACATTGCAGTGAGGTGAGGTACCTACACTCCCCAGTCCTTGAGCTGTGATTGCCTAATCGCTGTTGGCATGCTGTAGGCTGATGCTTAATGTGCTTGGCATCTCTCCATGCCATCGGTCAGCTCGACACTTTCGTTCGCTGTTCCTTCTGCTAAATGCAGCACTTAATTTCCAAATCTGTATGTCTCGAGGGTCAATCACCAGCAAAGTGATCGTTACTGTTCTGCAGGAAGTAATTTTAAGGACGTGTGGATTTCCCTGTGGCTAAGAAAGCTTCTTGTCATCCATTAATATTGGCTGCTGCAGCTCCTGCAATGTGATGGTTTCTGGCCGCGCAGCTATGTAGTTGCCTCCATACAGATGACAGCGTTTGTCCTTGATCATGTCAGTATGAATGCAAGAAGAGAAAGTTAAATGGCCTCTCTGCCTACTGCTCCTCATGTTGGTTTAGACCCCAATACTTTGTTCACAGAGCCAGTGGGATGCGGCTGATTCTCACAGATTTCTGTGCACGTCAAGCAAAAGTGACCCTAAAATGGCCCCAAACCCCACTCTTAGTGCCCTTGGTTCTCTTCCATAGAAAGTAATCTCTTTCTCTTGACACCCTTCAAGGTGTCTTCATGTAATTACTCACAAATATCCTAGGGGCTTCCTGCAGAGTATTATGGTTGTGGTGAGAACCTGCACTCATCAGTAATCTCTGCAAAGAGTACTGCCCACATCATAAGCCTTTTGGCAAAAGGCTGGAGAACTGCTGGTGCTTGCTTGCTTGCCGACAACCCAAGTAGTCCTATAGCAGCACTGGAAAACTGTACCACAAAATTAGGCTATTTTAAATGAGAGCTGGTTAAACTAGTTGGAATATGTTGGAAGGTTGCCTGATAATAGCAAGAGGACAGGATTGTACTTCTGCTGGCTGTTTATGTATCTTCTGTGTTTATGCCAGGCAAGATTCCACAGCACTGAAATGCAAGAAGACTGTATTAGATTCTACGGCTTTGTTTTGAAAGGTATTTCTGTTTTGATGTGGTACCAGAGAAAAACACCTTCTCTGGCTGCAGTGGTTTCATAGAAATTGCAAAAGACTTCAAAGGTGTTTTAATATGTAGGGGAGATACAAAACAGGCATTTGTTTTGCTCGATGAGTCCCAGCATATTCGGATGCAAATGAGTTTTCTGTCCAGGTCTGCTGAAAAGTCTCACGACAGTTAAATAGGTAACTTTCTTCCAACAGTTGAGCTCTTACATACAGAAACTTATGAAAGAGTGAAGGACTCTTTTCTTTACAAAGGAAATACTCCAGTCTCAAACCTTTGAATAAAACAGAATTAAGTGGTATGTGGCAAATGCCAACCTGCCCAACCAAAAAGCATGTGAACCAACAGAAAACCTCCCATTTCCCTGAAGGTAACCGTCTCAGAGCAGGGGTGAGCATGGGTCATGCCAGACAGAACAGGAGATCTGCAAAGGTTTCACCTGCTGGGTTCTAGGTGCAAGAGTGAAAGAATAAGACAAGGTCCTAAGATGACTTAGTGTGTGATGTAGGTGAAATATCAAATTTGAATGTATGGACATTCAGGACAATCCAAAATAGATTTGCTTTTGGCACACATCACCAGTTGCCTCTACTGGCTGCTTCCTTCTGCTCAGTCCACATGAAGAAATGGCAACAGATGTTTTCTTTTTGAAAGGTATATTTGCTCAAGACAGCAATATTATTTGTGCCTACTCAAATCATTAATTATCAATTTTTCCCATTCAGCTTTTTAAGGAGAGCTGAAGAGTCTTTGTGATTTAGGCTCCTTCATCTCCATCTTGCATTCTGCAATCCAAGGTATCTGGTGCACTAATTGCTGAATCATGTTTACTTTTCTTAGGTTAGAGCAAAGCTTCTTTTAAACTGGAGGTCAATGTGGCCTACATTATCTTATTGTTATAACAGGTCATAGAAACAGTTTCTTGCCATTTGCAATTTGAACACATAACTCTCTAAGCTAGTAATATCCCCCCTTATTTATTTTTGTTAGACCTCATGAATGTCAATAAGTGAATGACATGCATTCATCGCCTGTGTAAATGAAATGATTGGCATTTGATTTTCTGCCTGCTGCCTGCCTAGTGGGATTTCCATTTGGAGCTATTATTTCAGGCTCCTTTGCGCTTGCTCCCCAATGTGTGCAGGCTTTGTAGGTTTTAGCAACTTAAGTATTTCGGACATTAATTCTTCTCACTTGTGAAAACATGATGTGCGTTGTAGAGTGCAGCCCCATCAAACTTCGCCAAATTATACAGCTTAGCTCATGAAACTTCAGAGAAAATGGTCACTTAATGTAGGGGTTTCTCTTCTTTTTGTAAATGTATTTCCAAGTGCCACAGGGCAGTTTTGTCGCATCTTGCATCCAGGGAAGTGTGTAGGGAGTGGAGGCGTGCTGCTGTTTGGTATAGGCCAGACTCCGATGCAGGAGCAGCTCTTCCAGGTGGCTCAGGCTGACCCTGGACACGTGCACACCTTGTGCCTCGGGTCTCCCTGTGTTTACTTGGATGGTGATAACGGGTGTTGGTTGGGGATGGAACTTTAAATTAGAGGATGAAGGAGAAGTTGTTTAAAACAGGGAAAGCTTCCGTTTTGGGGCTCGTGCTGGGCTGTCCATCTGTGCTGTGGGTGGGCTGTGTATGCAGACTGACTGTGCACTAGTAGCTCTTTATCCCTTTTACCCTAGTGGGTAAACCAACAGCAGTGTTTCCTTGGTCAGCTGCTGCCTCCCAGGTAGCAGGCTGGATCCACGCGTGCGCGTGCTGGAGGCTCAGTCTTTGAGACGGTCGCCGTTAGTTCCAGACCTGGGCTTAACTTCAGCGAGGATTTTGTTTCATGCAGAAGGTCACCCCTGCCTCACAGTGCAAGGGTATCAGCAGAACTGATACTAAACTACCTGGTGCTCTCCACTGCCCTCCCTGGAGCTGCCTTCCTCCTGCTTAACCTCCCTCCTCACCCTCATGTGCCCGGATCTGGGCTCACAATCAGGTGAGAAGGATTGTCCCTTTAATGAGGAGGCGGTAAAAGGGCTCCCTTAATACTTGTGCTTCCCCTCTAATCCTCCTCAAAAAGCATTTCTTAGGGCACGAGCAGCTGCCAGCTTGTTAAACAGTTAACTGGATTGTAACACAGTGTCCAGATGGAGATTGGTGACGAGTGGAGTCTCGCAGGGGTCCGTATTGGGACCGGTACTGTTTAATATCTTTATCAATGACATAGACAGTGGGATCGAGTGCACCCTCAGCAAGTTTGCAGATGACACCAAGCTGAGTGGTGCGGTCGACATGCCAGAGGGACGGGATGCCATCCAGAGGGACCTGGACAAGCTTGAGAAGTGGGCCTGTGGGAAACTCATGAGGTTTAAAAAGGCCAAGTGCAAGGTCCTGTGCCGGGGTCGGGGCAACCCCCGCTATCAATACAGGCTGGGGGATGAAGGGATTGAGAACCAGCCCTGCCGAGAAGGACCTGGGGGTACTGGTGGATGAAAAGCTGGACATGAGCCAGCAATGTGCACTCACAGCCCAGAAGGCCAATTGTATCCTGGGCTGCATCAAAAGAAGCGTGGCCAGCAGGTCAAGGGAGGTGGTTCTGCCCCTCTACTCTGCTCTGGTGAGACCCCACCTGGAGTACTGCGTCCAGCTCTGGAGCCCTCAGCACAAGAAAGACACGGACCTGTTGGAGCCGTGCCAGAAGAGGTCCACGAAAATGATCAGGGGGATGGTACACCTCTCCTATGAAGAAAGGCTGAGAGAGTTGGGGCTGTTCAGCCTGGAGAAGAGAAGGCTTTGGGGAGACCTTATTGCAGCCTATCAGTACTTAAAGGGGGCTTATAAAAAAGATGGTGGCAAACTTTTTAGCAGGGCCTGTTGCGACAGGACAAGGGGGAACGGCTTTAAACTAAAGGGGTGTAGATTTAGGCTAGGTATAAGGAAGAAATTTTTTACGCTGAGGATGGTGAAGCACTGGAACAGATTTCCCAGAGAGGTGGTGGATGCCCCATCCCTGGAAACATTCAAGGTCAGGTTGGACGGGGCTCTGAGCAACCTGATCTCGTTGAAGATGTCCCTGCCCACGGCAGGGGGGTTGGACTAGATGACCTGTAGAGGTCCCTTCCACCCCAAACTATTCTGTGATTCTATGAAAAAGTGCTCATCATCTTTCAAGGGTATGTTAAGGAAGCCTATGGTCAGAGCTTGTGTATTGGTGCTTCCCGGAGACACTAGCTCTCATGTGGGATAAATAGCCCAGGTATAGTCTTCACAGCCTTAGTGATAAATGTTGGTCAATAGCAACATATTGTGGAAGAGATTTGCTCCTGTGTTGTTGGTTGGGTGTTTTTGTTGTTGTTTTTTAAAGCTGTAGTTACATAAAGCATTTTGAGAATGGGGTGCCTCAACTTTCTAAACAAGCTTATTAATCTTTGGCTGGCTGGCAAGCACGCAGGTTCAGATTTCATCCTCTCGTGGTTGTATGTATTAGCTCTTACGGGTTCTTGGATTGATAGGGATGTAGTTAAAACTGAGGAAAAATGGATGCAGCTGCTGTTGTCTGTCCTAATACTTTCCTAAATACTTTTGGGGGGGGATGGGGGTGGGGTGGTGCTTTAAATGTGTTACAGTCCTAATGGAAATTTAACTTGTTAAAGTATTTGTTGCTTCACTGGGAAAAAATGCCTTTATTGTGCGTGGTGGTTTCAGTTTGTGAATCAATGTCATCATTTCACAAGGTTGCTGGAGAAAGTCCTTTTGCTGAGGAAGCTCTGGCAATGTGAACCTTGCTGTTATTTATTTATTTTTTTTCTTTTCTCCTGAAATTAATTACTTGTTACTTTGCTTTTGGTTTCCAGGGTCTTGGTTGGTGCTCCCAAGGCAGAATCTAAATACAGCACCTCTGTTCAGTCCCCAGGAGCAGTGTTTAAATGTCGAGTCCATACCAATCCTGACAGAAGATGCACAGAACTGGATATGGGTCGAGGTAGGTAGTTATGATGCCTGGGGGGGAGAAGGGGGCGAACCAAAAAAAAAACCCCATACCCCAAATGGCTAGCAATCCTCCTGACAGCTTCAAAGAGGCCCCAAGACACTGAGAGGGATTCGTCAGCCTCTCCTGACGGATTTTGAGCACTGGTAGCAAAGGTGTCATATTCTCTTCAGCATTATGAAATAGCATCCCACCTGGTGCTGGTGTCCTCCCAGTGGCCCTGCTTGTTCTCTCCAGTGAGTACCCAGGCAAAGGTGGGGTTTTGCCTGCTTACCCTAAGCCGCTGTCTTTTCTCCACCTGCTTTAGTGTGACTTTGCAGCGTGTCGGTGGGTATGTGAGTAGTTGGGAGTGCTGCTGCCTACTCCAGGCAGTGCAGAAATAAGGGTGCATGGGATGACCCCAGGCGGTGCGGTGGTGGGCCTGTGATGTGCGGTGTTATTAGCAACGTGGCGATCTGTGGGTTCCCTTGTAGCACAGCAAATCATTCCTTGGGTTTGCTTCTTGTGCTAAAGGAAATAAGTTTCTCAGTGAGAGCCATGCTATGGCATGTGATCAGGATCAGCTTTGGTTTCTCTGACGTGCTGTCTGAGTCGGGGGAAGGTGGAGTCCTAAAGTAAGGCTCTGATCTAAAACCTCGTGCTGGATTCTGATGGAGAAAACTGAAGCCTTTTAATATTTTGGTTTTCTTGGTGACATGCGTGTTATTGCTTTCTCTGCCTATAAAAAAGGCATGTTATCATAGAATCATAGAATAGTTAGTATTGTTAGTATTGTTCCTCTTTTCATGACTGAGTCAGGTAGAATTTATTTTTATGAAGCTTACATGTGTTAAAACAGTGTTTTGGCTTAAGTTTGATTTGTCCTGCTACTGTAATGTAAACTGTCTCTTGTGGATTTGCGAATACTGCCTGACACGACTAAAGATTTAGGCCTCAATTTTTTTTAAGTGCCCCAGATCTCATTTTCAAGAGTAATTTTTGCTTTGATTGCATTCTGTAGGCAATCTCACGTCTCTCCCATTGACTTCAGTTGGATGGTTTATGCAAGTAGAGCTGTGGACATGCTGTAAGAGCTGCTGGCTGTTTGGGACAGGGTCTGTCCTCTACTATGTATTTGTGTGATGCCTAGCAAGAGTGAGAGCATTGCCCTGATTAATGCATACAAGAAAAGAAAAGCACTGTCAAGCAGATGTTTGATGGGCAATCCCTTTTCTTGTAGGGATTCTTTGGTGGGCATTTAAAACTCATTGCCTTGCTTTGCTGCCTTCCCCTCTTTCTGCAGGCAATTCTCGGGGCACGCTCTGCGGAAAGACCTGCAAAGAAGACAGAGATGATGAATGGATGGGCGTGAGCCTGGCTAGACAGCCGAAGGCTGGTGGAAGTGTGCTGGTAAGTCCGCTTTTTTCTTTGATCTCATTAAAACCATTGCTGCTGTCTGACTCTAATGCTAAACACGTCAGGATTAATGGGTTCGGCAGTGACTGACGGAGTCCAGCTTTACGGGCAGCAAATTCTGCCGTAGTCCCTTCCTTCAAGCGGAAGGAAAAGTGAGCCCCAGCCAGAAAGCTTTATTTATAGAGGGAGGACTTCAAAGCCATCACACCTGACTTGTGTCACCCAAGGGCTTCCTCCTAAATCTGAGGGATTAAATCTTTGAACAGAATAAATAGAACTTTGTCTGGGAGGTACCTGCTAGTTTGTTCTTTTTGTCATTTGCCTGTGTTTATGTAGGGAATATGTATGCATCCATTTTCCCTGAGCATATGTATTCCGTGTCAGAACTTACCATGAAAAATGTAAGATGAGTCTTTGTGGCAATATTTTTTCTTGATGTATATTAATTTTCCATTAACAAGGCAGAAGAGTTGAGAGTAGAGATGACTTAGTTGTGTGTGGGTGGCCTTGTTGTCTTTGATACGGTTACTGTGCAAACAGACAGGTCAAGGAGAGCAGATGTGATCCTTAGGATGTGGAATTTATCTTTGCAAAACAACATTTCCTGTGTTGGGAAAAAAATAATCATCAAGAGAGCTGGGCAAAAACCTTTCTAAAATACATGGGTATATTATGATCGATAGCTGTCTGTGTTTACATCCGTGGTTGGGTTCTGACTGTCTACCGGAGTGAGTCTGTCTGCAGGAATGTTAACTGAAATAAAAAAAATTGCAACAAAATGTTGTGCATAGTATATGTGGCAGGCAAATTTCAAGCTTGTATCAGAGTAACCCTGACAACAATCTAATTCTGAACACCGCTGTTTGGGAGTTGGAAACTTGCAGTATGACCCCATCTTTCCAATGAGGTAGGGGATTGCCCTGGTACATGGCACCAAACTGTTACAAAGCTGCTAGTGAGAAAGATCTCGTACAATGATTACTGTGCCGACCGCCTGTGTAAGGCAAGTGGACAAAGCTGCTTCACTCAAAGGCGTTTTTCTTAATATGCACTTAGAGACCAAATGCTTATGACCCAAGTCCTTGCACACCAACTTCCTGGGGGGGGGAGGGAAGGGGGGCAGGTGGTTTTTATGCCTTTCTGCAATAGTACTGTGGTATTTTATCTGATTGTCTCTTTTGGTGTACAGCTTGCCAGTGCTACAGAGGCTGGCTGATGCTTTACTTTTCTTGGATGTTTTAAATGTGTTCAGCACTAGAGGAGGAGGGGAAGAAGAGGGGCATAAGTAAAATACACTGTAAACACGTGCAGCAGAGCACGAAATTGAGGCGTTCATGCTAGTGTAAGCAATTCATGTTTTCAAGGGATATCCTGATCTGTATGTGTGCTCAGAGTCCTGCGTGACAACTGAGGAGTAAATTTCACTGATCGGGATAACACTATCTCGAGACACAGCATCCCTTCCATTTTCCAGTCATCAGTCTGAACTAGACAAATTCTCGTCCCATTTTCAGAAGCTAGCGCGTGCACTTTTTTTAGGCAATGCTGAGAAATTTTTGTAAAAGCGGTATCTTAAGAATAATGCTTTCGTGTATTTTGGCTCAAAGGGGAACAGGTTGTAGCTGATGCTTAGGTGTCATCTCCCTAGGCAGAAGTAGCAAAGGAACGGAAAGCAGGTGGGGAAAAACGCTGGGCAACTACCAAAGCTGGGGCTGGCTGCTTGCTGGCTGAGGGGAGGCTACAAGGGCGAGAGACATGGGCAGTCTGTGAGGGCTTAGACTGGGGCTGAGGGGATAGAAATTTCAGACATAAAGCAGGTTAAAAGCGAAATGTAGCTGAAGTAAAATGCACAGCTGGTGGTGGGCTTATTCTGGTACAGCTTAAGCTGGTAAAATGTCTCCACAAGTTACGCTGATTTAAGGAAGTCCTAAACCAACCCTCTGACGAGATTATACTGCCCTCACCAAGTAGATCACGTCCGGATGCTCGAGGATGTTTAAATGTCTAATTCTCATTGATTTCAGTGAAATATTTATCACCAAAGCACTCTTAAACTACTAATTAAACATCTGTGGACATCTGTGCGTAGGCAGAGCCTGGAATGTGGGCATATGGATTCCTTCGTGGATGGAAAATACCTGGCTGTTTCAGAGCATTGTTACTCTCTGTTTTGAGATAGATACCTTTTTAATGAAAAAGATTCGTGACTTTCCCATAAGCAGATGGTATTTAATTCATGTGCTCTTCTAGTTTTAAAGATCAGGATTTCTTTAAAATGCAGTTGTCTTTAAAGCACCTGTGAGAAACTGGTGTTCTGAGAAGACGTGTCTGAATGTGTGTTCGGAGCCTCATGTGCCGATTTTAGCTTTTTAACAAAATTGCTAGCTTAACTCTTGTGAGCAAGGTCCAATAGTTATGAGTATGTGTAGGCTATATTGTCAGGAATTACAGCTCTATTTACTACATCGCTTCCAGGGATTCCTTTAAGTCAGAGTGGTATCTTTGTGGTCAATAGCCCTGGATGGATTTTCTTTTTTTTGCATGAGTAATGGTAGTCACCTTTTAAACCCGTGTGAACTATGCATGCTCTTGACGTCCTGTGTTAGAGGAATTAGTCCCACAGTTTAACTGTGGATTGTACAAAGGAGTTGTTGCTTTTGCTTTGAAACTGCTTAGTGCCTTAAATGTCTGTCTTACCAGCCTTTCCCAATTGCCCGATAAGAGTACCAGCTTCAGTGGAAAGGGGTGGTAGGGAAGGTGAGGAGTGTGCAGGGGGCTTTAGGTGATGTTTGGTAAAGTGGATTGTGTTTGAGCCCATATTGTGCCAGGATGTTACTGAACCAGGGTTTTACATTTGTGTGACAGACTACATAGAAAAGCATCAAACAATGAAGATTTAAACAAATGAAGAAGTAAGATTAGCTAAAAAAGCTCTGAGTTTGCGGTTCAGTGGCTTCCTGTCCTCAGGTATGTGATGCTATCAGTCAATAGTTGCATTAATCTAAGTGCTGCAATAATACAGCTGAGATTGCCAGCTCCTTCCAAACTGAAACGGCAAAAGTCCTCCTTTTACTTTTGTTGGGAGAGGAACCGGGGACAGTGTATTATGATTTGGAGATAAGCCACATCCTTCAGTCTTGCTCTTCCTAAATATCTGCCACATCTGTTGTTACTCTGTTTTTTATCAAGTGTTGCTATTTTTCATTTTAAGTATTTGACTTACTGGCACATTTAATGATTGTGTGTGTGTGTCTGTAAAAAAAAAAAAAACCAACCAACAACCCATCACTGCAGCAAAGCCAAAGTTCTCCTAGGGAAGAGCAAACCAGAAGTGGTCTGACAGTGGCACACTCAAAAAGTCCCTTGTTTGGACTCTGACTTTAGGAGTCAGCAGAGGGCTCTATAAGGACCGTGCATTCAGGTGGGGCACTCGGCCTCTGAAACGAAGCCTGTGTCTCTTGTGTTGCTTTTCCTATGGTGCAAAACCTGTGGCTGGCGTTCAATACGCAAAAGAGCAAAGCGGCTGCAGTTCTGAAATGGCCTATTCATTATATTGCGGTAATGCAGCGTCTGCCATCAATAGAGACCTTCGTGTGCTTTGCCCAGGAGTGTTTTATTTTGCTTCAAGGGTTTGCATCCTTTCTCCCCTGTTCCATGGTAGAGCTGGAGCCTGTGCCCCGGCAGCAGCTGCTGAGCACCGAAGCGTGCTGATGGCTTCCTCATTGCACAAGGGCCCACCCATGGCTTGCATCTAAAAACGGGTGTATGAGCTGTCAGTTGTTTGCAATCACCTTAGGAAAAAAAACCCACAGAAAACCCCTCTCCACAGCATCAAATTCAGGTGACTCATCTCTGTTCCCAAGACCTCTTCAGACGTGTGCCATCAAAGAAGGAAGGCTGTAGCCACCTTTCATAGCACATCACCTTGCCTCAGCAACGTTGAATAATGCAGGGGCCGCGTACTGTAACCCAACTAAACATTTTTGGGAAGGCAGGAGAACCAAAAGCAGCTGTGGACGAGCTTTGCCGTGGCAGGGAGACAAATGTGCTGGTTGCCTGGCTGCAAAGAAATGAGTTTTGGGGAGGAAGAGGAGCTGCTGAACTCCTGTCCATTGGGAAAATGTCAAATTCTGCAGCTGTGGCGTGGGGGAGTCTGGGAAAGCCCCTGCTGAGATAACCGAGGTGGAGCTCATCTCTTGGAGCTACGGTAACGAGCTGTCCGCAGACTCAGGCAGTCAGTAGGAAACTGTGGTGTGCCTGAATACACGGCATGCTGAAGGTACAGAAAAGTGGTCATTAAAAACAAACAAACAAACAAAAAACCCCCAAACCCTAACAGATTAGGTAAGCGTGCCCAGAATTGCTAAACTGAGCCCATAGCCTCCATTTGATTTTGAATGTACTTCTTATGCAGCAGCTCCTTTTTTTCTCCTTATATTGTTCTATCTTTCTTGGCCTCTGCACCTCACTCCTGAGCAAAGTCTCCTGTTTGTGATGAAATGCTGCTGCTCTCCCCAACTCTGTCGTTTGTGCTCCTCTGGGAGAGATTAGTAGGTTAATTTATGTGAGTCCCTTGCAGTTTCCAAGATATAAAATGTCAAGGAATTTACTATATCACAATCCTTTATTTATCTTTCCATAATTTTAAAAAATACTCTTGGTCTGTTTCCGTTTGAGTTTATATCCGGAGTTGGGGTTAACTTGACTGTTGCTTTAATGGTATGTGTCTTTATGGTACTGTCTTTAAAAGGGCTGTGCATGTGTATATTTGTGCTTGCAGCTTAGATCCATCAGGAGAGAAACTATTTTCTGGTTACTCTGAAACGAGCATTTCACGTGCTGGTTTTTTGTTGCTGTTGAATTTTGAATGAGTGGTGCATGGGGATTAAAATCGTAAGTGAGCTTCCTTAAAGCACGTAAGGGAGTCCCCAAAGCTTCTTTTTGCTGGACTCCTCACATGCATTTGGCTGTCGAGCGGAGTGCCATCAGAAGCATCCTTCGCGTCACCCGTGGCAACCTGTGCCACGCAATGCAGTGCAGAGCTTTCCATGGCCCCCGGAGTCCCTCGTTATCCCTCTGCGATAGCCATCTTCAGAACATACGTGCTTCTCCTTGAGTACTGGAAGTTAGGAAAGCAATAAATATCAAACTCCAAATGCAGCACTGCTAACAGCAGAGCAGGCTTTTGCACGACTGGTTTTGCTCTGTTTCAGTTAAAAAGAATGAGAGTAGTATTACCCTTTTACGTCTCTCTGGGGTTAAGTATATGGGACGGGGCCGGTGTTGACTGCTGGATTGAATTTTGAGCTTCCCAGTGGTTGATACGCTTCCCAGGTCCTTTACTGGATAGGAGACACAATTGTGCCTGTCTTAGGGATATATTTTTTAACGAAGTTGAGGTGCTCCCATGGGCAGCTCTGAGGTGCTGAGGCAGAAAAGTGGGATAGCATAAAGGGAAGAAGACAGAGGGTGTCTCGTCTGGGGAGGATAGGGTCAAATATGGGGATCGTGAAGGGGGCTGATGCAAAGTTTCCAGGAAAAGTATGTGGAGGAGATGATTTGTAGCATAGAGGCTGCTCTGTTCGTGTGGGACCAAGCCTTAAATGATATAAATTGACACATCTACACTGACTTCAGTGACTTAGACCAGCTGGAGATATGGCCCGGCATGTGCTCAAGTTCAAAGTCCTTGCTGTTTCGTATTTCATTTCCTTGTATTCCGAGTAACTCCTGAGCATCAGGCAACTTGTTGTTTGTCTGGCAGCAATGCAGTGTTAATTTTTGGAGCAAATGGGTTCTGGGAAGGTGTGAACCAGGCTCCACATTGCTTGTATGGGTGCCTGTGTGTGGCAGTTGTACTGAGTAAGTGTCCTGGTGAGACTGGTTTAGCTCTGGTTTTGCAGGGTGATCTTATTCTTCACTACGAACGGAAAGGCACCTGCAGCTCATCTGCACCTTGACTGATGTGGCCACTCTTGTTGCCACAATATCTCTGGCATTTTCACTTAAATTCATTACCAGTAAGCAAGGCCCAGCTCTTCTGTCACCATAAACAAAGCTGCCTTTGCCAGTGAGACAAGCCATTGACTCACACATGCATCCTCTAGTGGAATAACCTTCTAATATGGTCTTAGTAACCTTCTGAGTTGTAGCATCCATTCTGATCCTCTTATGTGTATTCTCAATGTCTTTATTCCTGTTTTTCCCCCTTTTCTGGCTTGGCTGGGTTCTGCTAGTGCATCTTTAGTTACAAAAGCATCACTGGCAGTGAGGATTCATACACAGAGAGAGATCTTGAAATCTCCAGCATGGGCTCTGTCTTGCTCTGAGACCCGCTGTTTTCCTAGTCATGCACACATGAAGGCTGAGATCTGAGCTGCCAGGTCAGGCAGTGTCATGAGCTGCAGAAGATAACAGTGAGAAGATACTTTATCTAGAAAGAGTAAGTATGTAGAAAGGATGTAAAGAGAGGACGAAGGGGTCATGGGGGGAAGGCGATGCTGAGAGGTCCTGTTCATGCCTGCTCCGCCTTGGTCGGAGGACTCTTCTGTGACTCTGAGTCGATAACGCATGTGATATGATCTGTTTAGGCATGTGCGCACCGCTGGAAAAACATCTACTACGAGACAGAGTACATCCTGCCCCACGGCTTCTGCAACATCATTCCCCCCAACCTGCAGCCCAATGGGAGGAAGCTCTTGCCCTGCTACGAAGGTAAGGAGTGTAGGGGCCAGGAGCGGGGCTCACCTCCCTCGCTGTGCTCTCATTTTACAGCTGCTGTGTTTTCCTTATATTTCCAAAACCATCCACAGTAACCCTCACTACTGATATTTTTCTTTTTTTTTTTTTTTTTTGGTAACATATGGCTGCCTTGTGGCACAGCTGGGCTGGCGGTTGGGTTTTGGGAGAGTAACACAATGGGTCCTGTGGCTTACTGTGCATGGTCACACTTTACTAGAGGACTAATACGTTTCTGAGCTGTATTTTTGAGACATCACCTCTCTCTCCCTTATGTGAATAATCAGTAGATATTGACCTGAGCTTGGCCTCTTATGCTTTGCTGTGGCACAGAGTAAAAATCCTGAATTACGTTGCAATTGGGAACCAATTTGCCCATCTTGTGGAAACACTTTCCTTTTGTGTTTTGATTTATCGGAGGACTAGAGTGGGAGAAAGGGCTGTTTAGCACCTTGCTCAGTTTGGGGAACTTCCGTAGCAGTTTATATTAAACTGCTGCTGTGTTTTGGGTGCCATAAGGTGTCTTGGTCCCTGTTTGGATCCTCTGAAGGTCTGGGTTTGGGGTGCACAGAGATGGAGGGCTCCAGCTCTGACCAGTGGGTGGCTGTGCCTGTTGGTTCTGCTCCAAATCCCAAGTGTCAACGTTTTAATTTTCCAGCTCTCTGGTGCATGTGAGACTCTTGTATCGTGTTTCCTTTCCTAAAGACTTCAGAAGACAGCGTCTCCTCAGCCAAGAGCAATTAACTAAATCAGAGGCATGAGTATGTCATTAGGAAGAAGATGGGGTATCTCCTAAGATTTCTCGGCCTTCAGAGAAACATTTTTGGAGAAGCACCTTCTTGGTTTCTCCTGTCTGTCCTGGGCATCCTCTTTCCCCTCTCACCTGTAAGAGCCTGAGGAAGCGTGGGAGTTTGGAGGCCAAGGCGCAGCAGGGTTTGTTGTGGGCAAGACCTCTGATTTTATTTATTTGCTTTTATTCATTTCCCCCCCCTGTCCAAAGTTGGCAGCAGCCAGCAGCAGGCTTGCTGCTGACATTAGTAAGCCGGAGAGGGATAAGGTGGTGGATGTCCCGCCGAGTTTCTTTGCTGCTGGTGAGCGGCCATGTCCCAGCTCAGTGGCTCTGTGACAGAGCTGGGTCCGCTCCATGCCCACTCTTTTTCCTGAGGCAGCTCCTCACCTCCCTCTGGGCTTTGCTCGGGGAGCTGCCACTGCAAACCCACGCACCTTCTGGAGACGGCACGCACCCGTGCATTGAGCGTTTCCCAGCCCTGAAATTGGTCATTATTTGAAACGTGAGGGGTTTTGAGCCTCTGGACCCAGCCATGCCAGCTGCTGTGCAGCAGAATACAAGTAAACTAAGTAAGCTTTCCTGTTATGAGCACTGTCCTTCTGTATTTTTCCTTTTTTTTTATTCCCCGCCCCCCCCCC
>NW_008824549.1:501635-511363 GCF_000699105.1 Pygoscelis adeliae | reverse complement strand
TCAGACTGAGGTAATGCACTGCAAATCATCTGATATTAACTTTATGGTCAACGCACATGCACGGGGACACTGCTGGGGCTCCCTCTGAGCCTGTGTCACCGTTCCTGCGCCGCCTTAAAGACAGCCCGCCTGAAGCTGTGGCGGGGAGGTGGTTTCTGGAAGAGACAAACCGCGTGTGTTTTTTCTGTGCGTCATGTCTTTGGAGTAAGACTGCTGCTAATCTGACAGGATATTTGCCAGGAATTGCTAGAAAATAGAAATGTGTGGGCCTAGTACACGCAGAGCAGCCAGTGGAAAATTGGCAGGGCTGGTGCAGTATGATGTTGGCTTAATTTCACTCCATGGAGTGAAAATTGGAGGTTTGGGACTGATTCCTCCCCCCCCATCAGACGTGAAATCACAAAGTATCACAAGGGATGGCTGCATTTGTTTACTCCTGGATCTTTTAGGTTTCAGTAAGACAAGCTCAAAGAGAGAGGTAGCTGTTGTACATCATGCAGAGGGATTTGTTGTTTGAGATTTGCTGTGAAATAAGATTGCAGTCATCCTTGTAACATTTTTCCTTCACTTTCTGGAAGCAGAAGAAATTCTCCTCCACTGACACTGAGGAACAGCCCAAAGGGGAGAAGCGGCGAGTCTGATAGGGATAATAAACATGGTGTGTAATGCAGCTGAAGTGCCACTACACCGAGAGCTTCTTGGCCGTCACTGGGAGGCTGCCAAAGCCATGGCTGCGAGCCCTGCACTGGGGAGCGCACCTTCGCCTGCCGAGGTCCCGGCCTTCTCCTGGACTTGCTGTGTGTGAATGGGTGCAGGCAGTTGCGTCCTCATTTCCAGAAGCCGTGTTCGTTAGCACAGCTAAAGCGATAAGCCCCGTGAGAGGCTGGTGCGGCTCTATGGTCCACAACCAGAGCTGGCTCTCGCCTAACTGGCGAAGGTGCAGGCCAGTTGAGTGCACATCAGTCTCCATCCATCTCTGTGTGTGTGTGTGCACCTCGAGACGGATTATTAGCTTGTATAACAAAAGTCTTGTGCCAGAAAGGGAGAGGAGTCTGACCTTGGGACAGACGTACTTAATGCATACGGTATGTTTTCTCTCCACATAAAGCAGGCTTAATAATTAAAGACAAAGGAGGAAATGGAAATTTCCTGACTGGATGGTAGGGGTGCAACAACATAGTAGTCTCAATCCATCTTATTCTTGTCCGGCTTCCCTGAAAGGGCTGACAGAAGTCTGGAAGTGATTGAGAGCTAATGAGAACAGCAGCAAGCCTAATAGTTAAATGCAGTCTTTCTGAGTAGGAACTAATCTGGTTTATATGAGCTGGATGTCCTTTGTGGTATAGCTGGCGTATGGAGCCATGGTCTTCCAGGCAGTGCTTTCACTTGTTTATTTTTCCTGTCATTTTAATGGCCTTCCAAAAAAAGGAAGCTGCCTCTTCATTCCTCACCCAATGCATTCAGTTTGAAAAGAAGGGTGGCCACATCTACTGTGAGAGGCAGCCCAGCTTATGGGGAGAGCTGGGATGGTTTCCTCTGCGGTAGGAGTTGGTGGTGGAGGTGGGGAAGACTGATGGGCCCTTTGGTTAGTAAATAAGGGGAACAGCACATGCTCATGTGCCTTGGCTCCAAAGGGATAAGCAAGTTTTCCCACAGGGTCCAGACCACATTTGGTTTTCTGGGAGCCATCAAAACATCCCTGCTTTGTGGTGCAAACCCAATACCACAATGCTAGGTCAGAAAGATTACTACTGTTTCTTCCTAGTGTAGTGAAACACTGTCAGGAAGGAAGAGACTTCCAGTGCAAACGATAGTTTACTATGGCTGTCCACTTTGCTTCCATCTGTGAAGATGGTAGATACAGGATTTTATTGCACTGTGGAGCTTATGCTATGTTATAGCATTGAAGTTTGCTTAGAGACTTTTAGATAGGTTTGCTCAGAGAAAAAGTTGAGGAGCATTTGCCTTCAGAATCATCACGCATCACAGCTTATCCTGTTTGTTTGTATATTCTTTTATCCAATTACTTCTTCCTCAGCCTTACTTCTCTTAGAACTTGAGATCAGCATGGCTACAAACCACTACCATCTTCTTCTCTTTTTTGCTTTATGTATTTATTCATGGCACATCTTCAAAGTCACAGAGGCAGCCACCTCTTCCAGACTCAGCCTCATCCTACTGCTTTGCTATCAGCTGTTGTTGCAGCAGTTACTTTAGTGGCATGCAGTCTGTGTAATCGGGGGTGCACAGCACAGCAGTCTGCAGGCAGATGAGAAAGAACAGTAAAGAAGTGTAAAAACAAAGGATCTGTTCATGACAGCAGTTATTGCCTGGAGCTATGCGGAAACTAACAAATCCACTGTATGCAATATCTAAACCTCATGCAAATATTGCTGTTCAGGTGTGCAAAAGCTGTGAGCTGACACAGTAACTGCACGGTTTCCTGCTGGTTGATCGTTTCACTGCATTGATGGATGGATGGCAATGTTGTACGAGTGACAGGTGTCGCTGCTGTGCACTGAAGTGGAGGGGAGGTAGAAGCAATCTTGGTTTTCATGCCTTTTGGGCTCATCCACTGCTTGGGAGAGGCAGACGTGCTCTAGGGAGGAGGCAGAAGTCTGTGGAGCTGGGATGTGACAATCCAGCATGTGGGGGGGCTGCTCTGGGCTGTGACCACGGGTGGAAGGAGGCCTACTTGGCATGTGGGAAGGGATGGGGGAAGCCACATGCAGGTGGGAGTTAAGTGGGCTGATGAGGAGGGGTGGTTTTGTGCTGAAAGGGTTATGCTGGAGACCAGGAGCTCAGTGTCCATCCGGGCTGGGCTGCTGGCTCCCTGGGGAGGACTGCCTCTGTCTGGATCCCCCCAAAATGTGGTGCTGACCGCTGCTGTGTGTCAGTGGAGCTTTAAACACTCAAACAGCCTCAATATCTGGGGTGTTTGGGCCTTTGGGTGCTTCCGTTTCCTCTTCCAAAATGTCACTAAAGCTGTTTCCTCTCTCAGAGTTGTTAGGAAAAGAGGTTAATTGGTATCTGTGATGTGCTCAGACCCCATAATGAGAAGATGGAGTCTTGATACCTGTAGGGAGGAAGGACAGTCATTGCTTTGCATCGCTGCTGTATGTTATGCCACACTACTGTAATGAATCCATTTATTCTTCTTCTGTAAGCTCTATTTTTTTTCCTGAGAAGTATTGTCAGGTATTTATTCAAGTCAAAATGTTTTGATGTCTTTTCTTCAGTTCACAGACGCACTGGTTATATCCAAACTCTGAATTTAATTGAAATGCTGCAATCCCATCTATTCACTGTTACAATCACAATGTAACTGGTTATTTAAGTGAAATGTAGGGCCATTAGTTCGAGCAGACGGTATTGCCAATATAAGTGACTTAAAAAACACTGAATACCACAGAAAGCCGTGAACAGTGTCTGTGAAAGTATGACCTTCAGTTGATATACCAACTCAGTTTATTACACAACCATTTAAACCACCCAATCTTTCCCATTCCTTATGCATTGCAGTTAATAATAATTTGGTTCATTTAAAGAATAATTGATTTTTCACTGCCTGACAATGAAAACAATGTATGTGTTTCTGTTCCTTTTCTAATATGTATATTGCTGATGAAAATCAGCTCTGTTGGGTCCTCTGATGTTGGCGCTTTTGTTTCGAGTTACTCCCCGATCTGAATTTGGTGTCTCTTTTTTTTTTCTTTTAAAGTAGGCAAAATTATATTCTAATAAAACAATGCTGTGAATTCAACAAGTTTTTGACTTGATTGGAGAAATGGTTTAATTTTTGTGCATGTATTGTTTTATCAGAAGAAAATCCTCTGTTTATCCTAAGAAATGAAGTAATTTTGCATGTTTGTTAAACACAGCTGCATGAAGCTACGGATCCATCTACCACCCTTGAATAGCTGCCACCATTCCTTCTGCCGTCCTCCTACAGTTTTGCATGCCCTTGGTTTTAATTTGCAGCTGAATTCAGGGGATCACTCGCACCTGCAGGCGTCTGGAGTTATGCGGGGTGATTGTTTGGAGACGTTCAAGCCTTACCCAAGTCTACGGCAAAGCTCTGATGGCTGGGAAAGCCGCCATTGTGTGTTGCCAAATCGTGAAAAAAAACCCACAAAACAACAAAAGTGCTGGAAAGCCTGTTTATAAGAGAAGAGAAGAAGTTGTTTGAAAGTCCAAGATAAGAAACAAGTTTTATTTGCCTCCCATCCTGTGCTGAGGCATTCCCCGCGGTTATGTTGTTATTCGCCTGACCCTAAACCTTTCACTGTGCAAGTTAAATATCCTATGGCAATTTCCCTCTTTTATTTTAAAGCAAATTGAGCTGTGTGTTTTTTGAAGGAGACACTTAAAGAAACCGTGAGCCAAACATAATACAATTTTATAGGGAAATACAACATTTTAAATCCATCAAATTGTCAACAGGGCCTACTTGCAGTGGTTGGTTATAGGCCTGACACAGAGAGCCATCAAAGCTTGCTCTCAAAAATCCTCTTTTCTGAAGTCCCGGGTGAGGGGCCCATTTGGCTTTTAAGAGGCCGTGCCCTGGCCTGGGTCATGAGTAAGATTTGGCAGGGACTGCAGCCTCTAGTGCCTAAAGGGATGGTGGGCACTGTGGTCTCGTGGTAGGCTGGGGGCCTGGCTAGCAGGCCAGGTCGGCCATGGCTGTTTGGCCCTAGGGTGGCTTTTCAGGCAGGGCGTGGTGCTGGCTTGCGCTCCCTGAGCATCAGCCTGAGTCCTTCTAGCCCTCCATCAAAAAAAAAAGTATCCTGTAAAGTGAGTGTGGTGGGTTGACCCTGTCTGGACACTAGGTGCCCACCGAAGTCGCTCTATCACTCCCTCTCCTCAGCTGGACAAGGGGGAGAAAATATAATGAAAGGCTCGTGGGTTGAGATAGGGACAGGGAGAGATCACTCACCAATTACCATCATGGGCAAAGCAGACTCGACTGGGGGAAATTAGTTTAATTTTCTACCAATCAAATCAGAGTAGGGTAATGAGAAATAAAACCAAATCTTAAAAAAACCACCTTCCCCCCTTTCTCTTCTTCCCAGGCTTAACTTCACTCCTGATTTTCTCTACCTTCTCCCCGCCAGCAGCACAGGGGGACGGGGAAAGGGGGTTGCGGTCAGTTCATCACATGTTGTCTCTACCGCTCCTTCCTCCTCAGGGGGAGGACTCCTCACACTCCTCCCCTGCTCCAGCGTGGGCTCCCTCCCACGGGAGACAGTTCTCCATGACCTTCTCCAGCGTGAGTCCTTCCTACAGGCTGCAGTTCTTCACAAGGAACTGTTCCAACGCGGGTCCCTTCCATGGGGTGCAATCCTTCAGGAACAGACTGCTCAGCGTGGGTCCCCCATGGGGTCCAAGTCCTGCCAGCAAACCTGCTCCAGCATGGGCTTCTCTGTCCATGGGTCCACAGGTCCTGCCAGGAGCCTGTTCCAGCGCGGGCTTCCCACAGGGCTACAGCCTCCTTTGGGTGCATCCACCTGCTCTGGCACGGGCTCCAGGTCCTCCACGGGCTGCAGGTGGATATCTGCTCCACCGTTCACCTCCATGGGCTGCAGGGGGACAGCCTGCCTCACCATGGTCTTCACCATGGGCTGCAGAGGAATCTCTGCTCTGATGCCTGGAGCACCTCCGTCCCCTCCTTCTTCACTGACCTTGGTGTCTGCAGAGTTGTTTCTCTCACATATTCTCACTCCTCTCTTTGGCTTCAGTTGCACAGCTTTTTTTCCCCCTTCTAAATATGTTCTCACAGAGGTGCTACCACCATCACTGATGGGCTCGGCCTTGGCCAGCGGTGCGTCCCTCTTGGAGCCGGCTGCCATTGGCTCTGTCAGACATGGGGGAGGCTTCTAGCAGCTTCTCGCAGAAGCCACCTCTATAGCCCCCCCACTACCAAAACCTTGCCACACAAACCTAATACAGTGGGATTTAAGGAGGCAGGCTCTAAAGCTTTGAGCTCCGGCATTACAAAAGCCTCCTGCCAAGTTTAGCAGGTAAAGCAGACGCATACTTACAGACCTCCAGGGCCACAGTGGCTAGCGGTGTTTTGTTTCGAATTACAGTAGGTCAAGTGCAAAATCGGGAAGAAGCAAGGTCTGTTCATGCTTCAGTACATTGTGTAAAGGAAAACTTTGTCTGGAAGTGAAAGCATCTGAATGGGATGGACGTGGAACTTGCTGTATTTCATTCCCAAGGGTGGGAATCCAGCCGCAGCGAAGGCAGGGCCTTTAGGACATGCACAGCATTATTTTTCAGGAAATGCCAGAGGGAGAAACCTCATCTCCTCGGCTCTCTGAATAAAAAAATGTTCATATCAATAAACAAATATTTTTCTCCCAGACAAGGAGTGCCTGGCTCCGTGAGAGACTATATGTGGAGAGCTAGCAATTCAGAGCTGCAGCACTTTCTGAATAACCATGAGCAAACATGGGCTTCATTTCTCAGTGGAATTGTTGTCGTGCATTCCCACTAGGAAACCCAAGTGTGCTTGTGGCCCTCCTGGTCTGCTGGGACACACATCTGCTTTGGCAGGACCCTGCCTTGGCCAAGGGCGTTAGGCATTTCGGCTGTAATTTGTGGATCAAGTCACTGTTCTGCACGGTCTCTCCACTTAAAAGTCTCCCTGTGCAACTGGTATGACCTCAGCAAATTCCTTAAAATCTGAGCATCTTTATTATGTTAGGAAGAGGCTATATATAATATATAAAGGGGGAATGGGGGGTGTGTGGGTGTGTGTGTGTACACACATACAATGTTTTGAAAAAATTCTGTGAGAAGGCAGGAGTTTATAACTAATTCCTTTTGATCTTCAATAAGATAAAATGCAACTCAGAAGGAACTTGCTTGGTTCCAAAGAGGCAATGTGCTCACTGTTTTCATTAAAATTTTTATCATTTAGCAATGAGTTAATGGTGCTTACTTAAAAAAAAAAATTCACAATTATCAGGCTATATGGTGAATGTTTTTGGAGCCTGAATTACTGTAATATACAGGAATTGGCAATATGCTGAATCTGGGCACTCATTAGTATGGTAAATATTTGAAAATGCTCTGGAAAAAACCTGCAAAGGTTCTGATCCAGCTCTAAGTTTCAAATGCTCCTGAACTGAAAATGTTTGGATTAAGGCAGGGTGGAAAGTGATTTTCTTTTTTTTTTCTTTTTTCTTCCTCCCCCACCCCCACCTCAAACTGAATGTATTTCTCAAAATATTTTTTTCCTCTTCTGCAAAAAGATAACCTAAAAATTCCTCAGGTTTGATAATTGCTACGTAAAATACAGAAACAAAAACTGTAGTGATGCTGGTTGGGTCCCCTGTGAACTGGCAGCTCTGAGCAGATGGCCATGAAAAGCAGCAGACCTGAGCACCCCTCAAATGAGACTGTTGTCTGGTCACTTAGAAGCGCAGCGCCCTCTCCTCACTCACCACCTCCCTGCTGGGGCCAGTGGCCTGAAGCATCCCTCCACCAGAAATGTTTACGGGGGCTTTGGTGACTGTCATTGTAGGGGGGAATCACTTATTTCTCTGAGGTAGTGTCCTGGTTTCGGCAGGGGTAGAGTTAATTTCCTTCCTAGTAGCTGGTACAATGCTGTGTTTTGGATTTAGGATGAGAACAATGTTGATAACACACCGATGTTTTAGTTGTTGCTGGGTAGTGCTTACACTAGTCAAGGACTTTTTAGTTTCCCATGCTCTACCAACTGAGAAGGCTGGAGAGGGGGGCACAGCCAAACTGGCCAAAGGGACATTCCATACCGTGTGACGTCATGCTCAGTACATAAACTGGGGGGAGTTGGCCGGGGGGGCCGCTGCTCGGGGACTGGCTGGGCATCGGTCGGCGGGTGGTGAGCGATTGCACTGTGCATCACTTGCTTTGTGTATTATTATTATTATTATCATATTATTATTATCATTTGATTTCAATTATTAAACTGTTTTTATCTCAACCCACGAGTTTTTCTCACTTGTGCTTTTCCAATTCTCTCCCCCATCCCACCGGGGGTGTGGGGGGAGTGAGCGAGCGGCTGTGTGGTGCTTAGCTGCCGACTGAGGTTAAACCACGACAGGTAGTGACAGGCCTGGGGAATTAAACCTCCTGGCGCAGGGTTGGTGGCACGCAGGCATGGGTGTCGCCTTTTGCTCCCCTCCTTCCCAGCTGCGTGGATCTAGCTGCTGGAGGCAGGAGCGTCTGCTGATGCAGCTTTACCGGGGAGATGCTGCTGCTGTTATCATCATGTTACTGTGATACTGCTCATTTAGCGGCTCCCTAGGCAGCACGCTGGATATCCCCACCCTAGTTTCAGGCCCCTCGCTTTCCCCACGACGTGGGTGAGGATGCTGCCATGGTGCACATTGGTGGCAGATCCATCAGTAAAACCTGGGAGCTCTGTGTACTGGTGTCCCTCGAGACTGTGCATGGAGCAATGCCGACAGCTCAGGTGGAGAGAATGTGCCATGCTAGGGATGACCGCGGTTTGTTTTGTTCCCTTCTCCCATCCAGAGTACAAGAAGAAGTATGGGGAGGAGCACGGCTCGTGCCAGGCGGGGATTGCGGGCTTCTTCACTGAGGTGAGCAGGGGCGCACGCATGGAAGGGATGGGGTTGGTGAGCAGCTCTCCTGCCACACGTCCCAGGAGGGGACCCTGAGCACGGCCTGGACAGCAGGCTCAGCGCTGAGCATGGTCCCTTCCTGCAAGCAAACACCCTCCTGCCTTGTTTGGCCTCCCGGGTGCCTGCATCTTGCACAACGCCTGCCCAGTGGTTCATACATACATGCATGTGTCTCTCAAGGTCTGTGGACAAGAATGAATGAACTGACTCTGGGAAATGTCCTTGGGGAATATTTTTATTGCCTACATCCCAAAACTTGCATAGAGATATTTCTATGTCTAACGTTAACTCTTTATTTTAAGTGATGATGAAAAAGTCCTCCCTGAACAGTTTTGTTTATGTATGTGTACATGTGGGTATATGTATCTATGTGAATATATATATGCACATGCACATACATATACATACATAAGATAAACACTTTTTTTTTCAGTTCTGCTTCAGTTCTTTATTTCAAAAAGATGGAGAAAAAATAGCATGGTAAAATATATGCTCCAGAGCTGTTCTAAATACCAGACCATATTCTTTCCTGGACAGAAGTCTATCAGCCACGTTTTAGTTATGTCAAGGATTAATTTGTTCCCTTATGTATGTATTGATATCTTTTTGTAATGTTTCAGGGTTGGGTTTTTTTGTTTTGTTTTGTTTTGTTTTTTTAAGGGGAAAAAAAGCTATTTCAGTATCAGGCTTCTTGTTACTGTCATGTCAAGTATATACTCAATCCTAATTATATATGTGCTGGTCTGCAGAATTTATTGTCCAGGCTGATACAAGCAGAATAAAGGTGTCCTCTCTGAAATGGTAGAAGGTGATTTCCGAGTAAACTGGGATGGCAGGTGACGTTGCCACAGTGGCACGGTCTGATAACTGGATGTTCAGCCAGCAGCAGCTGTTTCCTGGCTTGTCTGCTCTCTCCAGCCTGTTTCTGTTCCAATGCTTTAAATCGTCCTCTGCTATCCTAGTTCAAAAGGTATCTTTGAACTTTCTTTGCTTCAGCCCGATGGCAGCTCACTGAGCAGGAAACGCAGATAAATGGCTTTTTGGGTCAAACAGGCAAGCCCCTACCGTATATTCAGCACTGCTGATGGCAGT
>NW_008824549.1:464710-501621 GCF_000699105.1 Pygoscelis adeliae | reverse complement strand
TTCCTGCTGGTAAATGATCCCTTGATCTCAAGGGCACGGCCCCTCCCAAGGAAAAAAGCTGTTGCCAAGCACGTCCTGCTCTTTGGTTGGGTTTGCAGTCCGGTCCCTGCAGTCTTATTAGGAAAATCCCTTGTTTAACGTCTCCCCCCCCAACTGGAACTGGTCACCCAAAGGGATCCCAGGCGTAGGAGCATTTTCCCACAAGGATGGGGTTCACCCATGGCCTTGCACTGAATGGAGATGTGAGACAAAGTAGCTGTCCTCATGTCTCCTCCAGGGATGGAGAACTTACCTAGGCTTAATACTTCCGAGGTTTAATTTGGTCCCTTGTGGGAGGTATTTAAAACCACATCCAGGCGTAAGGTTTCCCTGCAAGGATGCTGGATGCTTTGGGGCAACATTTTTGCAATCTCTCTTGCATACGAATGTACCTTTGATTTTGATTCAAAAGCATTATCCATGAGCATCTGCCTTTGGATGCTGGCTCAAACTTTGCCTGATTTCTAATCTTTTAAAATTATGAATCATGCTGGGTGTCTGTAATGAACTATAGCCAGGTTGTCTCTTCAACAGCAGAGTGTATCTGAGGACAGAGCAAGGCAAAATGTTCCAACCATGACATAACGCACACCCTGCTTGTTGAGTGCATGGCAGCTCTTTAGCTTCATAGTTGTAAAATCAAAATCCTTTGTGCTGTATCCTTCATAATTGGTTGGTATAGCGTGTTAGCCAGCATTGAGGCACAGCCTGTAGCTGAGTGGTGGGTCTGGGTGTGCTGCGGCGCTTCTGTCACTTGGTGGAGGTCTTCGGGTCTTCTGGAAGATGTTTGGGAAAGGCAGCAGGTGGAGAGAGATTTTTGGGAGGACTGTGTTAACAGGGATCAATTCGATGGTTAGTAAGGCTGAGGGAAGGTCTTTTATTGAAGCGGCAGAACAGCTGAGCAGAAGTGGGCCATAAAAGGGGAGACCATGTGTCTCTAGGGTGTGTGCAGTGACCTCCGTGTTTGGGAAGAAGGATATTCTCTAAATGCACACAGAATGGAGATTGTTATAGATGGGCTTATAATTGGTGTTTTAAGTTAATACCCTTCTCCATTACTGTGTAAAGCATGAATTTTTGTCCAGTTTTGACTGTTGTTTATTTTTTTCCCCACCTTTCCCCCACACCCTTCTGTTTTTCCTGTTGTAGGAGCTGGTCATTATGGGGGCACCGGGATCGTATTATTGGACAGGAACTGTCAAAGTACTGAATCTCACTGACAACACATATTACAAGCTGAACGATGATGCTGTGATAGCCAGGCGGTACACGTACCTTGGTAAGCAGCCCTCTGGTGCTCACTGTGAGAATGGATTAGTCCAACAGCATATTTCAAGGCTTTGATGCTATAAGTTGATACTGATTTTTTTTGGTGGTATAGAGTATTTTTATGAGAAGTGTGAAAGGAAGAACGTCTGAATTAAAGGGTTACCTACCTGGAAAGAAATATAAGCAAAGAAGCAGCCAGAATATTCTATTTTTGTTTGCTTGTTTTAAAAAAACTTTGCTATAATGTTTTTGACTAATATTGAAAATGCATTTTGACTGAAAAGCAGGTTGGATGGTATTGGGCCTCCTACATTCTTGCTTTTGCCCTGCGACGGACAAATTATTTGTCATTGGTTAGGCTGCGTGTCTGCTTACACCTGTCTTTAGAATGGGTACAACACATAATTACAGAATGTATATTGCAGATACAAATTTATTTCAACAAAAATAGCACCATGTAAGTGAGTCACTGGCAACAGAAGGAGGTTGTGAAAGATTTGAGTATATCTTCAACTCAGTTGGTTTTACTTACTCTAAAACTAGCTAATGTCCCAGATAAACTTAATTTAAAGGCTTCCACCTAATCCCCAGTGCCTAAGACTGTTGAGACCTAGAAGGCATTTCAAACAGTCAGTAGTTTTATATTGTTTGACTAAAGACTCACACTGACCTCTCTTTTTCTCCTTAACCTTTAGTCTTTAAAAAAATACCACTTGGAAGATGCTGCTTGGCGATAGCTAAATGAGGAGTGTATATATACATATTTAAGGACATAAATAGGTTTTGCCACCGACAGACCTGAATTATAGTGTTTACCATGTAGACAAGAGCCTCATAATTTACAGCAGAAGAGCAAGGCAAATACAAGACAGCCTTAGAAGGAAAGCACTCTACTCTTCTTTAGTTATTATATATCATTTTAATATATCAAATAAGACTGAAACTTTGATCTCCTTCTTTCAAATACACTTTCTTTCTTTGATCTATCTTCCCATTTTTCTTCTCGCCTAAACAAAAATCTTTTTAAGCCATTAACTTCTCTGACCTCTTTGCCTACTGTCCTCCGCCTTCCCCCCTGACCAAAAAGGCACATAATTTTCCAAGCCTTCCTGGGCAGTGATTTTAGCCAAAGGAGGATACTTCTGTCTGGTCTGTGTGGGACTGTTGCTGTCTGATGTGATACTTTTTCTGTGATGATGTGGCTTCTTTGCTCTGTTTGTGTGTGCCTGTTCCTGTTTTGCCGCTTCCCTTTCTGGACTTGCGGTTGCTGAACTGCTCCCCGTACCTGCTTCGTGTGCCCCTTGCCAAGCTTCACACACACCTTCCTTCTCTCAGCTTTTGGAAGAGTATTGGAGGGCACAGTGTTGTTTTCCACCTCCGTGAGCTCTTGAGCTGAATATTGGCGCATCCTGGGCAGAACGGTTGCTGAATGCTAACAATGCGCAGCCCAGGAGGAGCGGTGAAACCCAAAGAGTGTGATCCAGCTGGCTGACCCTGTTTCTAAGGCTCTTTCCTTTGTCCATTATTTATTTATTTATTTATTTATTTATGTATTTCCTCTCTCCTCTCCCACCCCACCCCATCTCCTGCTCAGGATATGCGGTGACAGCCGGTCATTTCTCTCAGCCAACTACCACGGACATTGTAGGAGGAGCTCCCCAGGATGGAGGCATCGGAAAGGTGTGGCTTTTTGTCAACAGTAATGTGGTCGGATGCAACAGGGCAAAAAAGTAATATTGATGCAGTTCCCACATGTCTGAGAAAGCCAAGAAATTTTTGCCTACGGGGTAGTTTTGGAGCACTGTGCAGGGGAGAGGTGAGGTAGTTTGAAGTCATCAAATTTTCTCCACCTCTTCCTCCTGGTGCCTCACATCCCTCCTCCCTCACTTTCCTCTGACTCCCACCGAATCCTTAAAAGAGTTATTTTAGTGTGACACTGGCAACGTTTATTTCACACCACTTCTGTTTAGGATTTGTGACATATAGGTATCACTTAAACCTTGCCTGGAAATGAAAAAAACCTGGAAAAAAGAGTTTGTCTTCTGCTTTTTTTCTTCATACGTTTGACAGTGCTTCGCATGTGGACTGTTTCAGTTTTTACTTCAGGGTAGCATCTCTAATAGCATGAAATGCCATTTACTAGGCAATTTGATGTCTCTTTTAAAACTTCATAATATGCTGATGTTTAGTGGATTAGAATCTGGGTTTCTGCCAGCTGTACTTAAAAATCTTGGTGATAGGCTCTTGAGAAGAAAAAAAGAAAAAAAAAAGGTTTTTCCGTAGGCATACATATGTTTGATGTCCTAAAGATGTAAGCAAGTGAACAGCTAGATGGAGATGGCTGGTGAGTTAGGTGTGCCTGCTTGTTCCCGTGTCGAGTACCCGGCTGCTATCAGGAGCAGGGTGAAGGTGAGCGCTGTGACCCCTATAGACTTCTGAACCAAAGGTGGAGAAGTGGGAGTGGGGAGAGGGAGGGAAGGGATGTAAAGGATCTGCTTTTGCCACTCTTTCTTCAAAATCTGGTCCTTTTGGGGCCTGCTGCCACCATGTGCTTGAGCAGAGATGTCCTGCAGCCCTCTTCCATCTTCCTCCCTCTGGCTCTCCTTCTACAACATCAGTTGTAGCTGAGTCGTAACAATAAGGAGTGAGAGATCTACATTACCAGCAACGCTATCCCTTGGTTTAAGCAGATTATTTCTGGCAGTAACAGTGTCCCAGGGGGTAGCAGTGCAAATGGGGAAAATGGAATAAAAGTAGAGGATGAACTTGGTACATAAACCTGATCCGGCGTGACTAGGACATATGGGATATAGTAGCAGTGCAGTTGATACTGAAAAGACGTATATGGGAAAGACATAGTTTCTTTATCCAGGTACTCTGTCACGGCTGCTGCAATGCACCTTCCTTCCAACCTGTTTTCTCTGTGGAACAGATTTAATTTCTGTACAAGGAGGGGGAAAAAACAGCTGCTAACATGAGATCCATGAGAAAGCAGCTGGCCCTGTAGTTTAAAGACTCTTGCTCTAGTTGCAAAAGCTCCTGTTATTCTCCCTTGGTATGGGATGTGGGTAGCAGGAACGCATGGCAAAGGGGCGGTAAGAGGTGTTGAGTACAGGACATTATGCTGAGCAGTCCTGTTGCGCTTTCCACACTCTCTAATAAGCTAATCCTTTCCGCTTCCCTGATAGAAGGTGATCAGCATTGTTGCACTCTTTTCACTGAAGGTAAAGCCAAGACACTTAATGAGACTGAGTCATTTCTCCAAAGTCACCAGGAGTGTCATTAGTAAGACTGGGTTTGGCGTGATGACACCTGGCAACGTACTCTTGCTGCTAAATGTGCCACTGCAAGACCTGGGGAGTTCTTTGTATCTAGACCAATTCTCCACAGTAAATCTGTGCTGTGTTCTCAGCTGAAAACAGCTTTGAACTCTGTCTCACCACCTATTAATAACTCACCACATATTCAACTATGTCAAAGTGCTTGGCTCCGCCACATGGCCTTGGAAGTAAGGGATCCTCTGTCCTGCAAACTGTGTGAGCACCTGCTACCAGGGAGCCTGACAAATGCTGGAGAAGTCTCAAACGCTGACTGAGCCAGCCTTTCTGTCGAAGAGAGTCTCTTTCTACAAGCCATGTGTTTTAGGTCTTAAATTTTGGTACAAGATCTGTTACTGAACTTATATCAATACTACTAGCCCCAAGAGTTCCTGGTAAAACAGTTTCTCCTGTGGAAATGAGCAATGAGTGGACTACGAATAGTTTTCTGATTTACAGATTGTTTCAGACAGAAACAGTGCAAATGTCTCGGGTGGTCCGATCGGGATTTCTACTCTGACCTTTGCTAAAGCATCGTGAAATTTGCAGTCAGTATGTGCAGGCACATACTTCCCTGAGAAGGGAAGGCTAGATAAGGGAAGGGGAGTGGGGTTATGCCTTCTCAGCCTTTTGCCCTGCTCTTTTCCGGGCAGTCTCCAGATGCCACTTGTTTGAGAGTTGGGAAGTTCCATTACTAGGTGCTTTTAAATACATGTGCACATACACACGTGCACCAAAAAAATAGGCGATGAGATATCAGAGAAGGGAAGGCTAGATAAGGGAAGGGGAGTGGGGTTATGCCTTCTCAGCCTTTTGCCCTGCTCTTTTCCGGGCAGTCTCCAGATGCCACTTGTTTGAGAGTTGGGAAGTTCCGTTACTAGGTGCTTTTAAATACTCACGTGTGCACATACACACGTGCACCAAAAAAAATAGGCGACGAGATATCATTCAAGCATTTCTCATGATAAGAGACCTGTGATTCATCATGGGGAACTCTATGTTTTGTCTTTTAAAAGAAGACTGAGCAATAAAGTGGTCATGAAATTGGATCTTGGCAATAGCCATGGCCATGATCATATTTTAGATATTATTTAGAAAGCACCAATGCTGTACTGTTATGTGCTTTGTAGTTAGTATTGGTTAACATTTTTCTTTTTTCACTTTTCAGGTTTATATTTTCAGAACAGACAGACGATCAGGCTCTCTAATAAAGATTTTTCAGGCTTCGGGAAAAAAGGTGAGCTTCTATGTACGTGTGTTTTCTTTTAAGGGGTAGACAAGGGGGAAATAATGGCAGGGTCATCTCAGAGCATCATTTTCATTCCACTGCTTCATGAGTTGTCAAGCAAATTCTGTTTCTTCTCGTCCTCCCAGAAGAGCTAAACCTGTTGTTCAGACCAGCCTTATGCCCTTTCTCCTGTAGCGGTCATGACTGCAATGTCTGCTCAAAGCCCATGTGACTGAAATTAAAGGTCTTGCTGAAAATTGTACTAGTAGTTCTTTTTAGTCTCACACAAATGTAGCAGCAGCTTCTGCTGTTGCCTTCTGAGACATGGGACATGTGAGGTGAGCCTAGACGCAGAGATTTCCTCTTAGTAGGTGTTACTGGGAGATGTGGGTAGCCTGGAGCTTAGTTTAATACACAAAGCCCCAATGTGCTTTTCTGTGTCCTGCCCTGACAGGGGGATATGAGAGTTATGCTGTTTTGTGGAGGAGCAGCTTCATTGCCTCAAGAGATGATGATTTCCCCCTTCCCGCCGTGAATTAAGTCCTGCATTTTGCTCTTAAGACTGCTGTCTTAGAGCTGCCATGTCCCCCCCAATGAAATTTAGTGAATGCTAGTGAGATCCAGCTCCCCTGTGTGATGTTGTGTTTGAGTGGGGAACAACTTGTGTTCTTCACTGGGGGCTTGCTGGAGATGTGTTGCAGGGGAAACAAAGTGGACAGTATGTCTTAACTATAGGTAACAACAAAAAGATGTCTTATTTGGGAATAACGCAGTGAGGAAACGATACCCCTTACCTGGGGTTGCCTGCGTTCTCCTGGAAGGAGAGGAAATGCAGAAGAAAAAGGTTACTGGTGGCTTCTGGCTCTAGAAAGTCCTGACATCCTCAGAAGGATCTAAAGTGTTCATATCATCAAGTTGGGAGTGTTAGCATGTTTTGTTATTTTTCCCCAACAAAACACAGTTGCAGTCTTTAAAAACATGCAAAAAAATTTGTCTTTCTCTGCACTAGCAGAATTGCAGACTTCTTGAAAGGAAAAGACCTCCCAGTTCATCCAGGGCATCTCCTGTGTTTGATTGCTTCCTGTTCGTTTCTTTCCCTGTTGACTTTTAAATGTCCCTAAGGATGTGCTCCTGGAGAACTATTCCTCAGCCTAATAAACAGAGCCATCAGGAATTTTCCAGGTCTCAGCCCACAACTTTCCTTTTTCAATTTAGTTGCGTTATTCTTATATGTAACTTAACTGATCAAGTATTTACATCCTTAAAGTACTTCTAGGCTGTCATCTCCTCCTTCCCCATTAGCATCTGCCTTCTACAAATTCTCTAAAATCCAAATGAGGATTTTATTTTAAAGAAAAGGCTGTCGTAAATCACCCTTTCTTTGTTTTGTGATTGAAATATAACCAGACATGCTCAGCAATGAGCACTGCCTGGAAATGAGCTCTCACAAAATGCTGCGTCCTTCCCAGTGGCGTGAAAGTTCATTGCTCTGACATTCTTGTTAGACAGATGTTAAAAGCAGGCCAGTTTCTTCCTTCCCTTTTTTATTGCTGGAGGCTGAACTAGGAAATCAAATGCAGACAAGAAAAAAGAAAATGCAGTGCCTTGTTACAAATGCTAAGTGCACAAACTTCAGGTTCTCACAGCACCGTGAACTCACCCACGCTGCAGATGTACCATGTTGCAGTTAAGTAAATAATAGCCTTTCCCTGAAAGCTGCCTGAATACATAGTGAAATGCTTTTCATAACTTTCGCTCCTTACCCATGAGAAATTTGTTTTAAAACCTTAGTGGATTAAAAAAAATAAACAAATAAAAAATCCGCAAGGGGACTTAAGCTACAAAATAACTGGAATCAAATGATGTTTGAGGTCTGACCTTAAACCCACACAAACACAAAAATCTGAATTACAAACTGAAACTCTATCCTTAACTCACCCCACTATATATATTTAGCAGCTTTTAAATCTTACGGACTGCATAGAACAGAGTTGCTGCTGCCCATCTTGTAGCATGCCCAGTAGCTCTGGCTTGTGCATCTAAACTTATCAGGTGTGGAAGGCTGTGGGTCAGAGATCTGCAATGAGGAATGTAAAAGCATGTGAGAAATGCGATTTGTTCTTTTTAACCTAAATAACTATTTCTGTAACCTCAGTTTTTCCTACTATGTAAACAGCTCTCAATTTCAAATAAGAAGTGGTATCTTTTATTTTTTCCTTTGGAAGTTGCTTTTAATTTTGAGACTATGGTTTGTAGTTGGTCTCAAAGAGTATGCCTTGTGGTACCTTAGCAGAAGTGGATGAAATAAGGGTGGAATATCATTCTTGCTTTTGGTTTCCTTTTTGTGTTTAAATGTGTTTTGAAATGCATAATGTGGGTGCCGGTTGGGAGATTGTTAGTGTTTAATGTTAACCTGTATCAAAAATTATGTGATGAAATTAATGTCTGTCTTAAATTTAAGCAATTAAGTTTTATCAAGCAATAATAACTGGAGATTGAAAGTGGCTTAGGTTTTTTGTGTATCAACTGAAAAGCTTTTATTGAAAGTCGTCTTTCTGTGTCAACTCACCTGCCTGTACATGAGAGGAAAGGCTATGATCAAAACCCACAACCAGTACTGCTATTTGAAGGTGACTGATACAAATAGAACAGGGGAAAATAGTCCACAATCAAGAGGTAATTTTAGATGCCTCTTTTCATGGATACCCTACCCCTTGCCTGTTTTTTCTTTTATTTCTTTAAGGTATCCCCAGAAGATCTGTGATAGCCAACTTCAGGTGTCTTTAGGGAGTCTGGCACTGGGCATGAATAATCACTAGCCAGGTCTTGGTTTGGGAAACTTATTTCACCCCTTCCTGGTTTTAAGCATTTGACAAGTGAAAGCTAGTCTAAGAAAGAAAGCTCTTTAAGTGTCTCACTTAAGCATGTCCCAGGGTATAAATTTTATTCTGTTGGTAAGACATCCAAGCTGATACACTGTTACAGTAAAGTGTTTAATTCCTGCCAGAATTATCCCCTAAGCTTTCTCTGTAGGAGTGCTTGTGAGTGATAAAGCAGCAAGTCATCATTTGAAATTAAAAAAACCCACACATAAATGATTTCCTCCTGTGTATGGGCAGATACTGAATGCTTTGTTGTGACTCGGCTTGGTTACAGATGGGCTCTTACTTTGGCTCCTCCTTATGTGCAGTTGATCTGAACTCTGACGGGTTGTCAGACCTGCTGGTCGGAGCACCTATGTTTTCTGATATCAGAGATGAGGGTCAAGTTACAGTCTATATCAACAGAGGAAACGTGAGTATGTACAGGAGATGACTTGGTAAGGGATGAGGGTGTGGGTCCGGGCAGGGTAACGCTAATGTCCTTCCAGCACAGAAACTCGATGTCTCAGTGGCGCTCTGGGTGTCTCTAGCAGAGCGTGAAGTTACGGAAAACTCATCCGTTATCATGGTTTCCCAGACACCAGCCCACATTCATCACAGAGCTGTGAATCTTTCGAGGAGGTCTGGGAAATTTTCTGGTTTTATGTTGAAACTTGGTGGTATTTGTGGCTTTACATTAATTTGATGCCAAAACCAAGTAAGAGTCAGCAGCTTTGACTGAGTTTTCCTTTGTGTTTTGGGTGGTCACTGGGCCCTACACATCAGAACAAAAATGTCTGGGGATTTAGGAGTCCTTGTGAAGAGAAGCCAGAGATTGAATTCTCTTTATCTTGACATTATGCCCCATATTTAGCCTTTAGTGGGAAGTTCTTACCAGTTGGTACTGTTGGATTTCACATGACCCAACAGCAGTCTTGGAAAAGTCTAAACTTTCTTGCATCAGCAAAACAAGATCATTCTTATGTTGTATTTATAGGAAAACAATGGTTGTTTACCCATTATTATGTATTTAATATTCAGGTCCCAAACCTGCTGTCTCAAAGGAGGAGTTGTTATGGACTAAAATGAAATCGGTTTGCTTCATCAGTATTTTGTGAACTTTAATGTACGGAGTTTGTTTATGCTAGACTTAACATTCACCACAAGTCCTATAGGCAGCATTTGGGAGGCTTCAGAATTGCTTTTGGTGTAATTTTATTTCTATTATCACTCCTCCTTTAAATGAGCTTTACTTTTTCAGTTTGATCCACAGGCTGTCCCACTTATTATATTGCTGTGTTGCTGCTGGGTCCTCAGGATAGGGTCCAGAATGCCAAGCAGATAATATCTAACATTTCCTGCTCACAGTGAGAGCATACATTTTTATCTTTTATAAAACAGCCAAGAAGCTAGTAGGAGTTTCTTATATTCCTGCAGCAAGAATTACTTGCATTAGCAATGGCTTGCAGGATTGTGGGTTTTATTTTGGGGTTTGGTCATTTTAAACTCCGTTTCATTCTGCAAACCCCATTGCTTAAGAGGTCGTTGCAGCGGACCAGAGAAAACTGCATTATAATACAAGCATGCATAGTGATGCTAGATTTAATGCGCTTATATTTTGCCCTTTCCTGTGAGGACTGCAAAGAAAGGAGTCGCACATACAGGCCTGCCTGTATCCTCTCTGTTGTGTTTCAATTTCATTATGTGGGATTTTCTTAAAGTCAGCAACTCCCCGCAGCCAAGAAAAAGATTTTATTACATGTTCCACAGGGCAGTTTACTCTCATTCACAAAGGAAATAAAAACAAAACAAAACAACCCTTGAGGTGGGTACAGAGTTGGATTGCGTAACTAGATTTTGTTTTCTTGTGGAAATGTTCCTTTTCCCTTGAGGGAAGACTGCAAGAAACTAAAGCTTATGTATCTGACCAGAAAGTGGGTGGGCAAGAAATACCAGATCCATCTAAGGCTTGGCATGGCACAGGAGTACAAAGCTACTTTATTCTGAACTTCCCTCTGTCTCTTTATTTCATTAAATCTCTTTCCTTATTCTTCATTTCAGAAGGCTTTTTGGGGACTTTGCTTTAATCCTTCTGTCCAATACTTAAAAAGTTTTCAAATCCAATTGCCCAAATGTTCTTTGCTTAGGGGAAAATTCTCCTTAACTCACTGGAGTTTAGCTGAATAAACCTGGACTGAGGATTTCACTCCTCAGATGTAATCTGCCAGTAGAGCAAGCTCTGGCCTGTTACATTTTAGGCATCTGGAAACCTTCATGAGCTCACCAAGTGCTGTGACTGCATTTAGTTACATCATTGAGTTATCGTTTAGTTAATTTAGCATTTTAGTTATATCACTCATTCCCCCCCCCCCCCCCCAACCTAAAAGACAGAAGGTTAAAAACCCAAATAAATTAGATTACTAGCGCCCAGGTGATCCATGTGCAGTGAGGGCAAGAGTCAGCCTGCAGCCCTGCCCCAGGTGCTTCCCACAGCACGTGGGTGGCTCCCACGGGGAAGACTCACCTTGTCCAGGGCTCGCACCATTTCCCTGACCCTGTTTTATTTCCTGCTTGCTAGGGGGTGCTGGAGGAGCAGCTCGTCCTGGATGGTGACGGTGCCTACAACGCGCACTTTGGGGAGAGCATGGCTGCCCTCGGTGACATCGATGACGATGGCTTCCCAGGTAGGTGCGATTTCCTCCTGGGCTGTTTCTCTGGAAATGCCAGTGAGACTGGTGGCACTGCTGGTCTGCTCCCATGGCCGGGTGCCATGTGGCATCCATTGCTCCTTCCAGACCCAACTGGCACCTGGGCTCGTGCTAAGGACAAACATGCTTGCATAGGATTTGTCTGCTAAAGCCTTTTGTAGCTGATTGTCCTTGATGTGAGTTTGGTCCATGTCCATGCAACTCGCACCCCAATCTCCTTAACATTGCTTTGCTTTCCTTGTTGTTGCATTTTTTTCTTCCCCGTACGGTTTATAAAAGGCTTTAGATACCCATGCCCTGAATAGAACAAAAACCTATGTCTGACTTCTTTTTTTTTTCCCATTTCCTTATGTCTTCAAACCTTTCCAGTTTTGTTGGCATAATCGCGTTTCTTATCATGAAGTGTAATGTATCATGTACTTCTATCAAGAAGTAGCTTCTCACTCCTGATAGCATGTACTCTATTAATAATTTCTCTCCTTTGCTTTATTCTACCCCTGCTCCTTTTGCAGGCTGCTCAGTGTGAGGCCCCATGCTGTGATAGCAATAGGTGAGAGCAAAGTGTTGATGCTGGTGCCTTTTCTGCCCAGATTTCTGGCAGCAGAGATTAAGGACTTCCAAACAAATGCCAACTTACTCTGTGTGTGCCTGGATTTATTTCTTCCAGGCCACTCAGGTCAGGGTATCCCATTAAGCCTAACCCAACCTCACTGCAGGTTGCCCTCACAAACGCTGGGCATGCTCTTCCTCTATGCTTAAACATGCATTTGTGTGTTCTTGCTGCTGCTTGTGGGTCAGGTGTGGTGATGGAGAGGCTGCAGAGTGAGTTGGATCAGTCCGTGGGTATGAAGCCATCAGGAACAGTTTAACTTTAGCAGCTGTGTAGTCACTAGATCCAACGAGGAGAGGAGAATGGGAGGTGGGATCACTCTTTCTGCAGGAGTTTGCAGTTAGATTGGATCAAATGTAATTTGAAAGTGTGCCCTCGGCAGCCTTTTTTTCTTCCTGCCCATCCATTTAATATAGCTGGCCTCATTTTGGAGCCTTGGATTTTCAAGCAAACTTAATGTAGTGCTACAATAAATGTTTTGCCAATGCTGTCTTGATTCACAAAGCTGATGTTCCCCTGGGTTGGAGATTTTGATATGAAAGGATTCTAAATTAACTTTTTGAGCATGGTTGCTGGTTAATAAACACATATTTTCATAACAAGCACATGTTTCAGATTAGGCATGACAGCCACATGCGTGTACAAATTCATATACATTTGTGTATTTTTTTAAGTTTATCTTAACATGAGCTCTTCAGTAAATCAAACAAGTACTTCTAGCCAGGTTGCCATGAACTGCTGATCATCTTCATCATGGGGAGCTACTTTCATATGGATAGCTGGCTTCTAAAATTGTGAAAAAGCTGGACTAATGGAATGGATCGTGAAATGTTTATGATCTGTACTGTTTTACAGATGTTGCCATTGGGGCGCCTAAGGAGGACAACTATGTAGGAGCAGTGTACATTTACCATGGGGAAGCCAATGGTATTGTACCTCAGTACTCTATGGTATGTGACACTATTGTTTACGATACCTATCTGAAGTGACTTTCCTGGGGCCTGCAGAAATAAACCATACTTAGGGGGTCCCTTTATAGCTCTCCATCCTTTTCTCAGTCCTGGTTTGAAAATGGCTTCTCCCAAAGTTTGTCCATATCTATGCTGTGGAGTAAAAGTATGTTGATAAGGAGATATTTTTCACTGTCTTTTGTTAGAGTTATCAGCTGTAGCTTCCTTCTTGAAGCAAACGAAGTCTTGGGTTTGAATGTCAGCTTTTAGAGATAGTACTGCTGCAGAGGAGAAATGAAAACCTTAGAGAGGTTGAGCATACAAATTATGGAGAGGCCAGCTGAGAGTTGGGAGGTTGCTCTTTCTTCCTGCAGAAGCAGGCTTAGCGAGGAGGAAGAGGTACTAAGTTTTCTTTTGTTCCCTGCAGAAGCCTCTTTACCCATCTTGTTGGCCCTCTCCATGCAATGTGACAATATATCACAAGGCTGTTCTTGGGTGCCATTCCCCTGACCATTATTATGAAGTAAAAACTCAGCTGGGATATGCTATAGTGTCTTGTGCAGAGATGACACAGTGCAATTTAGCTACTGTAGCCAGGCTACAGTAGAGAAGATAAATTTATGCTTATGCTGCCTGACATATGTCCTCTAGGCTCTGTCTAGCACATTTCTTTTTTCAGAGAGCCTGAATCTTCCCTCCCTCCGTGTGTTTGAAGTTCTGGTGGTTTTGTTTTGTTGCTGGGTGGGATCCTTCACAGTAAATCAATTTAAGCAGAATTAAAGAGTTTAATGGTTATATTGGAGGCTCTTCTAACAGACCATAGAAGTTTAGTCCTTCCTCCTTTTACCATGTATATGCCATGCACTGCTTTTTAGAAAAAAGGAAGTTAAATGACTCTACTTCTAAAATGCACTAACATGTGGCATGTGGAGGATTCTGCCTGTTTCTTGCTGAGAGCCACTGGTTGGGAGGTTCTTCTCTGGCTGTTGAAAAGCCTGGAGCTTTCCAGCTCTTGCTGAAAAGGATCTGATTTTTTTTTTTTTTGGTCATTCATGGGAAAATTTAACATTTTTGAAAGAGGCCAGATCAGCAGGGTGGGAAGCGAAATATCCTGCTTGCGATCTCTCCCTCCCCATCGGAGCAAGGCCAGCAGACATGGCGCATGCCTCTCCACTTGGTCTGTGGGACAAAAGCCCAGTTCAAGAGGGTGGCAGGGTACCATGGTCATTGACTCTTGATACCATTCCTATCCTCGTCCCATGTCCTGAGGCAGCTGAGGGGGCACCACTTCCAGGCAGTGCCTCTGTGCCATTTCCCAGTGCCTGCTGCAGGGCCCCAGGCACACCACCAGTTCATCTCCCACATGCAACCAAAAACATTGCGTAACAACTTCAGCTCTTTACTTACCTGCCCTGGATTTGAACCCAGAGGTGAAAGACTTTTTGTATCTTATTACTATACCCGTGAGCCATCTTAATGCCCTGGATTTCCTTTTTTAAATAAGCTGAGAGAGGTAGAGGGGGGGACTGCAGGGTATATGTTTTCACCCTTTTCATTTTGTTAGCTTTTTCCCCTCCCTTTTCTTCATTTAAATTGCTGATCAATGTCGTTCCCTCATGTCCCTTCACCAGCTTTAGTGGTGGCTATGAGCAGAAGCAGCTTAATTGGCTTTGTGGCCTGCTGTTTTCATTCATGGCACTTAAAAGCAGAGCAGCGTCATACCTCTGCCTTCTAGACTGTAATAGCCTGCAGATGTCTGCAGGGATGTTTGCAGGCGGGATTTACCACCCTAAGTGGGACCCCCCCAAAATGCAATGCAAGTGTAATGTGGGGAGGAAGTTACTTCCAGTTGTCTTAATCTTATCTGCCCACAAGTAGGAAAAGGAGATCTGTACACGGCAGAGCACGGGTTTCCCTTTAAACTGGCTGTCAGGGCTGCAGGATATCTTTCTTCCCCTCAACTTGTCTTTTTTTCCATGAATTTCCTGTCTGACCTTTTGTCCAACATTATGTCCTTTTATGGGAGGGCCAGGAAAAGCTGGTGGCATGTCATAAGCTGTGAAGCACCATCTACAGCCTCGACATTACTTTGTGGGATAGGTTTCCTCTGTCTGTCACTTCTGCAGTCAGACGTTGGTTTGAGTTCAGGTCTTGCATTGGTGGCCCAGCATAATGAATGAGAGCTGGGAGACATCTGATTGCCTTAGAAAATGAGATTTTGATATATTAACTTGCTTCAGACAAAGGCATTTACAATTCAAACCATTTAGAGAAAGTTTTTGTGTTAGTAATTAAAAAAAAAAGCTATGTTAGAAGTTAATTAATCTTTGCGTTGGGGAGACAGAAATGAGATACAGCTTCAAAACTGACACAAAATACTGCATAATAGCTGATGGAAACCAGAATTTCCAAGTGGGATGAAAATTAATCATTTTGACTTTGAGTATGCTGGCAAACTTTGTGAAAAGGAATGATTGTGCAGGATTTTCTGTTTCAATTAATCAATTTTGTTAAGATGCCGCCTAAAACTTATACTTACAGAAATAAAGGTAATGCAAAAAAAAAAAAAAAAAGAAAAACTCTAGGGTGCAGTTAAAATTTCTCCCTCCTCTCCGACCCCCGCCAAGAAATCTGTTTGATGTGTTCTTTATTTTGCTTGGGTCTGCATGAGGGTTGTAATGCAGGTGTGTTTTTTAATCCGAGTCAACAGTGGCCTCCTCCTAGCCCAGAGCAGAAGGGCTTCCTGCAGTTGGCAGCCTTCCTGCTCAGGGCTGCGTGGGTGAAGTGCAAGCCTGCAGATGTGCGGCACTCCCAGCCCACGGAAAAGAGCCCCGGTGACCATGAAAATCAGGCTTGAAGGGTTTTTTTTGGTTTTTCTTTTGTTTTTAGAGGATTCTTTGTGTTACTGACTGATTTCACTCGTGTTTTCCGCTGCAGAAGCTGTCTGGGCAAACAATAAACCCGATGCTGCGGATGTTTGGCCAGTCCATATCAGGGGGAGTCGATATGGATGGCAATGGTTATCCAGGTATGTCTGCTACTCTGGCAGTGAGAGCACTGGGGAAACGCAGCAGCAGGGTGAGAAAACAGCAGAGCTGGTCGTTTCCAGGTTGCTGGTTACCACGATTGTGGGAGGCCGATGAAGCTGAGCATTTTCTTCCTTTTTCCCTCCACTATTCAAAGCTCCTGATAAGAATTTGAGCCAATTGCTTGATTCAGGTGTTTAGGCAGTCATGAAGAAGGATTGAGATATTAAAGCAGAGGATTTCAGTATCTGGCCAAGGTTGTAAGTTGCCTGGAAGCTGCCCAGTCATGATGACAATCTTAAAAAAAAAAAAAAAGTAGACAATAACATAATAGTAATAATAAAAACCTAACAATGAAGTAGAAGTGGAGTAAAGTCATAGATGTAATTCTCCAGTTATAATATTTATGATGTAATGATATTTGAAGGGACCAGCTGGCTGATTTAAGTCAGAAAAATGCTTTTTTTAGATATATGCTCCGTAATTTACCAACTGACTTGAGAGAACTGAATTTCGTGCCTCCTTTGTAACTGTCTCAATGTTATGAAAATTTCAGATATGACTGTTGGAGCCTTCTTGTCAGACAATGTGGTACTTCTGAGGTGAGATGAATATCTTTTTCATCCGCTGTTGTCTTCTTTTTGTGTCTGTTTTCTGTTTATATCTTATGTGGTCTAAGTCCTCCACCACTCTGATTTTCTCCCTAGTTTATTGTGGTCAGAAGAAGCAAGCTGGATTACTTTTTAAGCAGACCCTTAGACATGGATAGTGTCAAAGAATGCACAATCTAATTTAAACAGTGTAGTGAGGGATGACAATATGTAGGACTCTGAGGGCTATGAACAAAACAAAGGGTTGGAGCCAGAAGGAGATGTGTTGTGTCTCAGTGCCTTTTTAGAAAGGTTGCTTTGAATTTGTGAGAAGGCTTTTTTATTGCTCTTACATTTGCATAAAGTAAATAAATTATGATTTAAGGGAACGCAGTTGCGCAACAAGCCAGCTGCATATGATGCCAGGATGTAATTTTGCAAGTTATAATGGGACGCAGAATGAAATAAGAGTCTTCAGGGAAATGAAATACGGAGACATTTGCAATGCACACAGGATTTGGACTGCTGTTTCGAGTGTATGAATTAAGTGCAATTGCTTGTTTCGTCTGATGGAGAGAGGTGTGACAGCTTGATCCACCAAATTATGCAGGAGTTGGAGTAGGAGCGGGCTTGAGATGCACAGACCTGGGGAAGAGAATGGGAACTTTGAATTTTGCCAGTAGCTCTGTTGTTACACTTGTTAATATTTAATAGAAAAATCCCGTCAATACCTAGATGTCATTAGAAGTAGTCACTAGGGACTCCTGCATCTTAGTGGAAGATACGGGGATGGGGTGAGACTGGCAAGACAAGTGGTGGAGCTGCAGAACGGACGCGCCAGCCTGCTTCCTGTTCAAGGCAGGAAAAACTTGGCTCTGTTTCCATCTGAATCAGTTAAACAAAACAAAAAGAAAAAGGAGAGGGGGGAAGAAATGCTCTTGATGATCAGCATGGCAGGTAGTCAAGTCTTCTGAAGAGTTTTCTGTTCCTTCATCATGCATGCAGAGGAAGCCAATTGCTGCTTCTGTGAAAAGGTGCCCCAGATGGGATCTCACAGCTCCGCATCTCTGAAACCGCTAGAAAGAAAACTGTGCATTTTTCTCCTGCATTGTTGTTACTTGCAGGGCAGGGAAGGGCAATCTGAAAGGCTTGCTGTGATGTTTAAAACAACATACATCACAACAGCATGGTGACCTCTGTCCAAGTGTTCAGTCACGGCCTGTGTGTTTCGGAGGAGATTAGCGCATTACCGGCTGACTTTGTGGGCAGCCTGATTAATTGCTGCTACTGCCAATTTACAGTGTGTCTCTCTTGCTGTTTAGTCCTTTGGCCAAAACCAACAAATGTTTTGCCAAGTGATATTAAAGGCTTTGGTGGAAGCCGCGGTGACTTGAGGCAGATCGTCATTGCTGTATTGCTCGCGTGTGTGTATGGCTGTTTGACAGATGCATTGTTTTTTTTTTTTTTTCCCCAGTGAATAACCAAGTGAGCTAACATTAAGGAAAAATCACACAGTGCATCATGGCTGGAGAAATTTTTTTTTCTAGGAGAAATATTTTTCTAGGTCAATTATAGCATTTACTCTTTTATGTTTCCTCAAGCATTTGGAAAGATTTTTTTTCCAAGGTGTGAAATGATCCTAGGAAGCTCACTCTTTTTCGTCCTTTTTCCCCCCATTACTGTATATATTTCTAGGGTTAGCATTTATCTTCATCCTCCATCTCAAAAGGCCAACTTGCACTGTTGTTTCAGGCTGTGGTAAAAGAGTCTGAGCAGCTGTCTTGGAGATTGTTGCAAAGCTTGTTCCAGTCGATATGAATTAGGTGTAACCACAATCCCTGCTCTCTTCTCCCCCCTCTCCCCTGCCTCTAAATTAAGTGGGTTGCGGAGTGAGAGTCCTGAAGTGGTTTGCTTCCGTGGTCTGGCCTTGCACGGCTGCTGGGACTACCTTAGAAGTGAATCTGCTGGTTGCTGCACATTTTTTTTACTACTAGAGTTGGTTTTGGAAGAACGTGTTCATGTTGAACATGTACAGAATTGAAACCACGAAGAATAACACTCAGTGAATTTTTGGGCTGAAGTCCTGTGCTGGGGATGGCTCAGGAGAGCCTGGGTTTCTGGGCTGCTTTTCCTAACCAAGCTGGCGGGGATTCTGTGTTGTGTGAGGGAGGAGACCCACCTGGACCCTGATGGCAGTCGGCTTGCTCTGCAATTCTGGCTGAGGTCTTCTTCAGCTGGGATAGTCGTAGCAATAACCTGGTGCTGGAGTTGCAAGGGTAGAAAGCTTTCATTCACAGTGCACCAGGTAACTCCTGAAACAGAGTTCAGCAGTGTGAAAAGAGTATTTAATCCTTACCACTCAACGGGGGGGGAATTAGCCAAACATTCCCTTCTCCACAAAACATGTATGTGGTGTCTATTGTCCCTCTTACACTGTCAGAAAAGTTATGTACGAATCCATCTCCTACCCCTGTGCTACCTCCTTGACTTTCAGGTCACAAATTTGACTGTAGGCCATTCTCTGGAAACCTAAGGTCTCTGCCTACCCATTTCTGACCATCCAGGCTGCCTAGCAAGCAGTCTCACTTGCATGAGCTCGTTGTCCTTGGTTGCCATTGTGCTAATTTTGTTATCCTCGTCAGTAATCAGGAAGGCTTTATGCAACCTTTGCTGGAGATGATTATTATTTTATATTATCAGTTTCCCCAGCTGCCTGCCTGCAGTCTGTATGTGAGCACTGAATTTCAAGTTGATGCTATGGTTTTCATTCAGACACCAGTAGTCCTTGCCAGCTAGGTCAAGTGCTGATTTATCTTACAGTTCAAATGCACTCTCTTATTTTTCATGTCTGCTTGAAATTGTGCAGTTTACCAAATTTCCTTTATTTTCCTTTGGCTGAGAACTTCCCTCTGAATGATCACTCAATTCCACTTCTCTGTTGATCTCCAGATCCAGGCCTGTCATTACCATGGACATCTCCATTTTCCTGCCTGCGTCCATCAATATCACAGCTCCTCAGTGCCATGACGGCTTGCAGCCGGTGAACTGCCTCAATGTTACAGCGTGCTTTCGCTTCAGTGGCAAGCGTGTTCCTGGAGAAATAGGTAAGGTACCTGCGCCAGCCCTGGGCAGGGGCACGATAGCAGGTTGACCTGGAGTCGAGGGCTCCCTTTGGAGTCAGTAACAGAGCTTTTATGTGAAATAAGTTGTTTCAAGGTGAACTGGGATATCCAATTCCAGAAAGTTGGAGGCTCCCTGGGAACTTTCTTGGACATGTTTTTACCTTCTGATGAGGTTGACATGATACTGGCGCAGTTTCTTCCTCAGTGAAAGGAGGGAAATGTGTCCTTGGGCTTACTGCAAGGACAGAGAACACAGAAGCAATTGATGCTTTGTAAGTTCATATTCCCTGTTTACCTCTTGACAACATATTTCTGTATCCATATCCTCTATCAATGTTATCAGAAAGCAGGTGTGATTTGCTCTGGATTAATAGTTTTTGAAAGTCTACAAGGAGCTCTTGAAACAGAGCCCTATAAATCTGAATTCCTACCAGACGTGAGCAAATCCTTTTCTGTGCATCAGTTTACCTGTCTGTAAAATGATTATAAATAGCCCACTATTTTACTGATGGCAAGAATATCTTCCAGGTTAGTTAGTGTCTGAAAAACACACGGAGTTTCTCAGGTCAATGGAATTGTGTAAGGTGTGTAATTGTGCAAGCCTATACGTCTTGGCTGCATTAAAATATTACTTATGTCTTTCACATCCCAATGTTTAAAGTCTTAGATGTTGCGTGAAGTGGTATGGGATAGATACAGCGTTTCTAAATATTGTAAGGTCTGGGTTTGTTTAGTTCAGCCACGATGTTTTACCTTCGCCGTGCGTTAGGAATGACAGAGGACTTGCAGTGTGCTGCTCAGGGAAGATATCTCAGCCTCACAGCGTGCTGCATCTCTGCAGCGGGTCTGGTGAGGAGCTGGGGGAAGCAGTGCCTCCTCCTGCTCTGTGCCCCAGCCTTTCTGAGCCGCTAATCGAGAAGGGTGAGAGTTGCATCTGTGCATCCCAGTATGCAGAGCCTGCTGCAGTATTTGGATTTTAAATGAGTCGGAGAAGAAAAAGACTTCTTGCTACTTCTTCTGCCATTCACATGGAGTGAGAACTACAAGCTGCTTGTTGAAGTTGCTCTCTGCAGCTTGTCACTTTGTCACCTGAACAGCTCAAAAAAGTGGAGTTATTAAATTTAAGATTCCTCTGGATTCTAACACATTGGTGCAATGGAGACTTCAGTTTCTGTTTTTACACTTTTTCCTTCCCTGTAAATGATGACTCTCAGCAGACAAATACATGCTTTGATAAAGTATTTTTTGTACTGCCTGCTACTCTGTCAGTACTTATCTCCGAGTGCTCCAGGGGTGTTAATTCCTTTCTGAAAATCACTGAATAGATTTTCTGAATATCTAGGTTTTCTTATGTTCCTGGGGATACTGTTTAAAATGTTTCCTTTGCTTTAATTTAATATCTCTGGACCTGTGGCTAAGAAGTGAGCTGCCTTTTTTTCCAATCTAAATATCTGTTCCCCTTTTGTTTGCAAAAGACCTACCTTCTTGCTTCATCATGTCTTGTAAGAGCCAGTTGAATTACTCTGTGTTGTCATACAAACTGTATTCCTGATGATTTATTGTGGTGAAAGCACATGTGCATCTTCTTTGGCGAGTAACATCCACCTCATTACAAGGAATTTTTTTACTATTAAGTAGATGATTATAAAACTTCCAACCATTGTCTTTTTATACAATGCTTCTCGCAAAGTGATTTGTCTTGAAAACATTGCAGCCAGAACTATCTGACTGTCTAAAACCCCTTGGGGATATGATTTGGATAATATATCGCAAATAAGCTTTCAGTTTGTAATCTAACAGTCAGGACATTTTAATTATGTTGCAGTTGAAGAGTATCAATTAACAAAGGATGGAACAATTCATGGAAATATTGCAACGGTTCCTCTCCTGTGTGGTTAAATGTGGGGAAAAAAAAGAATATCCCTTTAAGTACATCGTTGTCCAGTTTAGACTCTGAAAGGCATATGGAGGTGTTGAAATGCTATGTCAAAGTTTTGTGGCTAAAAGTGTTGGGATTGTCTCATCTTCAGATGTCTGGGGGCGGTCTGTTAAGTCAGACGACGAGAACACAGTGCTGACTGGGAACACCACTCCCCTAAGGCTTGTCAGTGTGGACGCTCAAGACTGCTGCTTACTGGTGAAAAGCTGGGTGTTGCTCTTGCTTTTGGGCAGCTGAAGTTGGTCACCTACTACACAATGTTTAGAAAGTCAAGCTGAACATGCAGGCAGCATTCTTCTGTGGCAAATGTGTGTCTTCAGTGCTTATTTGAACGTGTGGTTATTTTGTTAACTGGCATGTGAAGGAAGGTTGTCTTCATCAAGCACTGCCTCACACTTGCATATAAACCTTTCCCACCCTCTTTTTTTTTTTTTTTTTCCCCCTTCTAGTGGTAGTTGCAATACTGCTGATCATGTGACAGCTATCTGAGGATCTGTGTTTATTGGTACTGCTTGATACTGCCAATGACAGTATAATTCCCATCCATTTTGTGGATACTGTTTGCAGACTACGGTCTTCAGAAGTATGAATTTATTGCTGAAGTGGTTTCGTCTGAACAAAGAGCCATGCTCAAGTGAAGCATGTGCTCTGCACTGTGTGCCAGGCATTGTCTGACCCTTCACTCTGCCTCAGCGCTTGCTGGAGAGCTGAGTGTCTAGTCATACGCCCACTGACAGAGACAGCCTCTGGTACATCTTGGATGTGTGAGAAATACGGCATTTTAAGTTTTCACTCTTTCACCCCGGAATCTCACTCAGGCTGTTCCTCCCTCACTTGAGGGGCCATTGCTTTGTCTCTCCTGGGGTCTCTGTATCTGCAGAAAAGGCAGGGATGAGAGAAAGGCCTTTCCTAGCCTGGATGAGCAGACTTGAGCCTGTTCAGACCATGCACTTCTGGGTGATCAGGACAAGAAAACAGAGGCTGCTGGCATTTCTGTGCATCAAGCGCTGCTTCTGCATTCATCCCCACAGGAGAATGGAAATAAACTTTCAATCCCTCCTCACTCCTCTCTGCTTCAGGGCTGCCTTCAGCCCTGTGAGGGCACGACTCTTGCATCATGACTACGTATGTGCCACTTAGGATGAAAATCCATTATAAAATGCCTTCTGCCATGTACTTGGTTTGTCTGTTACTGGCTGGAGTAACTCGCCCGGTCTGTGGGCTGGTGGTCCTCTTGCAGGTATGACCAAAAATTTCTCAGAAGGAGCTGTTATTGAAGCTTTTAGGCATTTAACTTTAGTTATGGGAAAGGAACAGTCATTAGAAAAAAAACAAGCCCTTCATCTGAGCTCATCAAATCCATGCCAGAGTTTTATTTTGATCGTGTGAAGTTGGGTGGGCAGATCCATGGAAACATTTCTAACCAGACCTGCTTAAAGCTGCTGGACAAATATTTGAAGGCATTACCTGCAAGAGTTAATTCACTAGCAAAAACTTGCCTCCCGATCTCCTACTGGAGTGAGCAGGAGAAACTTACACCACCAGCAGCGCAAAGTTTGGCCAGTTATCTCCCCACCCTGTTTGCTTTTTGGAAGCAATGAAGCTGGGGAGGGGAAAAAAACCCACCTTACTCATGATATTTCAGTTTTTCCACTGATGTGACATCATTGGATATAACATAGAAACAAGTTGTCAAAATAAAGGGGAGGCGGGAGGGAGGATGGGAACTGTGCTGCTTGATTGAAAACATCCACTGCCATTTCAGAGAGACAGTAGCTGGGATCGCTTTGCTCAGAGGCCTGGTACGGGGCTCGTGTTGGGATGCGTCTCCATGCCTGCAGTGAGGAATTGTTCAGTGTCAGTAATATGTCACGCTTCCTTCGGAGAGCCTCCGAGCCTCCCCAGGCGCCCCTGCGAGCTCTGCAGCCCTGCCTTCCTTTGGTGCTCCTCCTTTGAAGAGAGCTGTGTCTCCCCGTGGAGCTTTTTGCCTCTGCCTACGCAGGGCCTGGGTTTGCTAACGGGTTTTCTTGTCTTTATTCTTGGGACACCGGTGCAGATCTCAGCATGTGTGCATGCATGTGGGGTCTTGAAAGCGGAAGAGAGACAATTGGGGATGGGTGTCGGACACACACACTTTAAAAAAGAAAAAAAACAGTTAAGAAAGAGACTGCTGGGATTTTTAACAGGCTAAACCCTGTGTTTCTGTTTAGGTGGTGCTCTTTAGTGGGACTGAACAAGCACCACTTCAGTGGGAGTTTTTGGTGCTGAGCTTGTCAAAGTTTGAAATGCTTTCAAGGCATTATCCTTCTAAGCAACTTATTCTGCCAAAAGCAAGCAAGCAAAAAAAAAAAGTTCAGGTGGAGCCCTGTCATGGTAGTTAGGCTGATTCCTCAGCTGTGGCTTTTCTTACTACCTAGGGTATGTCTCTGGTTGCTTTGCGTGAATTTGTGAGTGAGCTTTTCATCAGAATGCAACACACTGCAAATGGAAGTGAGGTCAGTTTGAATAATGTGAATTATGAATGTTCCCAGAGACTTTTGCACCAAGTTTTACAATATCATTAAATAAATTCTTCAAAGTAGTGAAATTTTGGTGGAGAAATGATTGGAGGCGATAGCATTGGCAGTAGTGTTAATTTAGAGAGATTAGGATTTTCATTGATTTAAAAAAAAACCCACCACAAAACCAAATAAAAACACAACAAATCCCAGCAAAGACCCCTTGCTGAAATTTGGTATAGAAGACCTCAGTCCAGGAATGTGTTACATCTACATGTATTGTTTATAAAATTCTGGCTTAAAAAAGTTTACATTTATGGGGAGCATATTATCTGGCATCAATCATTTAGGACTTAAAACATAAATAAAAGCCAAAGCAATAATTTGGCAAGCACCCTACATATGTAACAAATCAGCACAGGAGCTGGTGCTCGCTGTTGTTTACAAAGATTATCTACTAATTAAGCCATTCATAGTGAGCCAATCTCATGGTATTCCCATTATTGCCTTGATAACAGCTGAAATGAATACAGGCTGTGGTCTGTGATGAGTCAAAGGACCTCACAGCCAGTGTTTCCTTTGCCTGTAGAAAGCAGCAGGACAAGTGGTCATGCTTCTGTTGCAGTTTCATTGCTCTTGTTGTTGCATTTACCAAAAGGAAAGGTATAGTCAGCTTGGATTATTTAATCGTTGGACAACTACTTCAGGTGATAAATAAGTTTTCTTTTTGGACACAGATACATCTAGTCACAAACCAACCGATTGTGTTAAGCTACCTATCCCGTAGAACAGCAGGAAACAGGATTTACAGAGATACAGCTCGTTAGTCTCTGGGTATGTCTTCTATAAGCTGCCAGGGATGTGTAACATCTAAGAGGGGGATACTGAGTGCAAGGCAGTGACCTGTAGTTAAGTTCTAAATGCTAAGATGACTGCAAATCAACAAAAGTAATTGTCAGGAAGTGCCACATTCTGGCTGACATTTGTATGGTTTGTGCTGTTCTAGAAGGAAAGCAAAGCTTGAGGCGGCTGCTGCTGCTGTTGTTGTTTGTGTTGCATTTTTGCTTTTTCTGTTAGCGACATAGTTTAAGCATCTTTTGTTTCTTTTTTTTTAATTAAGTGTGCGTGTCTAGGTGTATTTTTACACATCACTTCCTACAGGAGAGGATGGGCTGGGGAATGTAGCAACACGAAACCTGGGAGTATGTTAGTAATTGGATTTGGTTTTGTGCAGCCACAGGAAACTTAGTGATTGATTGAGGGCCTGCAGGGGTTGACCTTTCTTCAAGCACACATGCCCCGGGGGCAACAGGATCCATTGATAGGTGGCTAGAAAATAACTATTGTTTACTGACATCCTTTGTTTTCTTCTTCTTCCTTTTTAAAACAGGTTTGAATTATAACTTGACTGCTGATGTGGCAAAGAAGGAAAAGAGCCAGCAACCCAGAGTTTACTTTGTGACTTCTGGAGAGACGGCGGGGCAGATAACAGAGAAGTTACAACTGTCATACATGCAGGAAAAGTGTGAGCATTACCTAGCGTATGTCAAGGTCAGTTCATTCCTGTCCTTCCTTACGTTGGCCTCGCTGCAATTCCACTTTTTTTTTTTTTTTTAAATATCCAACCAATTAAAGTGGTGCTGCTTGGCTTCAGATGTTCTTTGTTTTCCTGACAGGTGGATGAAGTTTTTTGGGTGGAAGCTCAGAAGTTCTTGCTTGGCATGATTTGTCAGTCTGAGCACCATCAGGCCTTCAAGACCTGGTGCCAGGAATATGTATTTTATTTACTTTTGATCAGGTGTATTTTTGGGGGATTTCTTTCTTCTTTTGCTTGGCTTGTTGCTACACTTGTTATACTCAAAATAAGGAGGCAAAGTTTTGTTTTGGCAGGAGCAGCAGGTTTAGTGTTTAGTTTTGTGTCAGGTCTGACTGCACCAGGGGCTGGTGATGCAATCTGCATGGGAATGGCAGGATAACATGGGGTCTGTCCTGAAGCAGTTGGGCTCTTGGGTTTCAAGAGCACCCTGGATTTCATCTGGGCTTGAAAATAGCAGTGGGATAACTTAATTTCACATGTCTCATGGTCCTACGGATACAGAGAGCGCTTTCCAGACATGCTGGGACATAGAAAGATCTGTTCTTCCTGTGACTAACTCTTCGTCCAGGGTCTGCTAGGACTGTAGTTATTTTCGCTTGGCAGCTGTTGAAGAAATGTCACCTAGGTGCCATTCTGTTTGCAAAGCAAGTGCAATAGTTTTCTTCTCAGCTGAGAAATTTATAGAATGGATTTTAAAATTATATAGGAAGGAGATTTATCTTTTAAACCACATACATCTTACAAGCACTAATCTGTATCACCAGTCTAGCGGGACGTATGGTCGATATGCAACTCCACACCTCCTTACTGAAGGACATATTCCCATAGATGAGTGTGACCTAAACTCAATGGATATCACTTGGCACTGTCTTGTTTTGAGAATCCAGCAGGTCCAGACATCCCTAAATGTACAAACTTTTCCAGGAAGCTTCTTTGTACCTAAAAACGGTGAGAACAGGAGATAAAACTCATCCTTTGACTTTATCAACATTTTGTGCATGGCTGTTCAGAGAAAATAAAATAAATAAAGGGACCACCAAGGAAGAAATGCTATCCTGTTAATTTGTGTGGATCTCTGGGAAGAGACTAGATATCTTCCATGTTTTTTTGTTTCTGGAACAACCTTTGCTTTCTGCTGTGGAAAAGCTCGTTAAAGAAAATGTAGACCTATGAGATTACCATTACTTAGAAAATATGGCTGTGAGTTTACTAATTCTGGTCTTTCTCAAATGAGCATATCTGGTTAGGCTTTAATGTATTGAGTTTGGATGAAAAGGAGCCATATGCCTTTCTATCTTAACCCAGTAATGATTTCTTTCACACTAGCCCTGTTGTAGTTTTTGGCTACTACGCAGAATTCATTAAAGAGCTACATATGCCCAGAAAACTACTTACTTTACTGTAGCATTTCTAGCTGTTGGGAATGCAGAGGTAAGAACTATTTTTCTGGAAAACTCCTGGGAAATTTTATTTTCATAGGCAAGAGAAACACTTAAGCATGTTTAAAAATACCAACAACTTAAAGCAAAACAGCTGGTTAACAAACACGGCTACTGGCTTTCTGTATGATATAAGCAGCTATTTTTCACAGTTGGAAGAATAGCAGGAAGTGTCGTTTGTTCGTGTAACGGAGGATGCAAAGTAGTGGAGAAAGATAGTCCCTGTGCTTTCATGGGAAAGGTGATATGATCCACGAGGCTACATGACATCAGAAACATCAAAGAGAGCCCTGCAGACTCTGGAGGAGTGGAAATGGGGTCATGATCTTTCACTGCTATCCTTAAGTAACAGCTAGTAAAACAAAAACAAAAACCCTGAAAAACAAAAAACTCCCCAAACTCCAACCGGAAATCTCCTTGATTGCATAGTTTTGTGATGGAATAGGTGATAGATAAAAGATGTGGGCTTAAAAATATATGAACTATTTCACTTAGGCTTTCCTCTTTCCTTTTATTTACTGTATGCCAGATGAATTCTCCTCTGTGGCAAATCAAGTTGTTTGCAGTTGCATCCTTAATCTGTTCACTTTATTATTGTTCATTTGAATTGCTGGTGACAAATAGGTTTATACGGTAATGTGAGTATGTCAGTTCTGGACTGCCTGTGATCAAGAATAGAGAAGCTGTCTGGACTTGTGCATGATCTCATGTGCTAGCTTGACAAACCCTACTAGGTAAACAAGGCGTCCAATCCAAATGGCACACAGCAGAGCTCTGTAGGTTATGTTAGTTAAATGAAAGCCCGTGCCAGGCCTTGCTGGATGACATTGTCTTACCAACATGTAGTTCTAGCATGCTGGAGCCATAAAACAGAAGGACTGAGAAAAGTAGTGAAAAAAGTAGACCTACACAAGCTTGCTGCAATTTCTTTTGACGGATTTGATCTCAAGAGACCCCAGTGAAACAGAGCACTAAAAGAGTTGCAGTCTGCAAATAAACTGATGGGGATGCTCATTAAATCGTTTTGCAATTGATAAGTGTCAATGTTTTGAGCGTGACTCCTTTCTTATTTGTGGTTCCATCTCAGGGCAGGAGCTACTGTTCTTATTGCTGCTACTGAATTTGAGTATTAAAGTCTGTCTTTTCTCATAACTGTGTGACTGAGGTAAGTGGATCTCAGAAGGTTTGTAGGATATGTGTAGCTCAGAGCTTGATCTTGTACAAGGCAGGCTACCAAATTACAGCTCAGGTTGCTAGAATTATGGTAGTTTATGAGAAAATGTGTTTTTCTGGTTGAGAACAGAGAATGAAATGGAAATGCTTTGGGACTTCAAAACACTTTGAGTTTGGTTTTGTAGTGGGCATGGGGAAGTAGAGAAGAGATGCAATTTTCTGACTTTTTTCTTTTTTTTTGTTCCTCTTCATTGGAACTGTTTGATTTCTAGTTAAGAAACTTTAATTCTTTAGTATACATAGACAATAATTCCAATACTCACAGCACCTCAGGTGTCATCTACAAAAGCTGCATTTGTTTTAATTTAAACAACCTTTGGAGGTTTGACTGATACATTCAGTAGAAAATGGACAGCTGGTGCAAGTGGCTATTAATTGAGAAGTTCAGGAGCATCGCTGTTTTTTTTCATGTCAGTGTGTAGCTGATCCCCACCATCTCTCAGGACGTGCTTTGCTGCTGGACAGTTCCTCCTCTGGCCGTCTGGGAGTGATGGTGCTGCCACTACAGACCTTCTCTTCTTCAGCGGTGATAAAACTACTAACAGCAGATAAATACTTTATGTGGTAACTATCGTTCAATTTTGCTGGAGGAAAATGAAGCAAAAATTTAAATCTTATTAGCTTTTTTTTAAAGGGGTTTGGTTTTTGGTAGAAGAAATGGCAAACATAATGTGAGAAAATGGAACGTGGTGCTAAGAAAAGAAGCAGAGGTTGCAGAAGGGGGTGGAAGCAGAAAAGATGAAGAAAATAAATGGGTTTGGAGGCTTTAGAAGTGTCTCCTTAATCTTAATATCTGGGCCTGCAGCTGAAATGTAGAGTTTTCTCTTGGGAACTGCACTCGTTTGGTGCTCAGAAGACTTGAGCTATGTGTTTAAGACATGCTGTGATCAGGACGTTGACTCTGAGGAAACATTGTTTCCCCTTTCCAGTAACTGCCCTGGTTATTTCCTGCTTATGTGGGCTCCCCTAATATTTAGGGTAGATTTACCTGTGGATAGGACAAGAGAATTTGACGCAGACAGCAAAGTACGTTGTGCCCGCAAATTTATGCGGAGTCAAATCTCATCTTCCTTGATTTATCATGAAGGTGTAATGGTGATGATAGTGAAAGCCCCTTGTACGATTCCTGCATTTTTTAAAGAAGGACTGTCTGGTTTCTTACCCCACCACAGGCCAGCCAGCTGGGCTGCCTGTTGCTACCAGTCACTGCTGTCTGTGTGCAGAGTGAACGTTGTAATAGCTTCAAACACCATCAACAGTCCTGGCACATGATTAAAACAGACGCAGCATTTATATTTTCAAGAGATCTTTATCTTGGTGACTGACATTGTTTTTAGCAGTCTCATGTTGCTCATCGTATTAAGTCTTAATGGATCCGGCTGTAGCTCATGGGGAGGATGGGGCGGAGAAGCAACAGGAGCGTGATACCAAAGGCTTTTCATAATGGCGTGTAGGTGATGAGCTCGTGCTGTGTTTGTACAGGCAGGTTTGGAATAAAATGCCGCCTTTTCAACAGAAATTGCACAGCTACCTCTTGTTCACTGCTGAATTCTGTAGCCAAAAATTTGCCTTCTTATAAGTATGTTTCTGGCTGTTGTCTGCCATGCATCACTGTTACCTCAGGTCTCTAAAGATACTCTGGGCTGCTGATCTCGCACAACTTCATCTCTAGTGCTTGCCAATTTTAGTCACTGTCTGTGGTTGTGATTGTTTCTCCCTCTGTAACTGTTTGATCTCATCTGAGGGGGATGCATGTATTAAAGCCTTTTATTCTTAATTCATAGTAATCTGGCTTTTTTCTAGAGTCTGGGTAGCAAAGCATTCAGTCTCACAGTCATGTGTGATGTAGAGGTGGTATCACCTTGATCATTTGCAAGATGTACTTTCTTCTGAAAGTTGCCTGCCTGTGAATTAACATCTCTATGTTAAGGTTTGACTGGTGGTGTTACAGGATACAGACATGCAGCCAGAGACACTAAAGAGCTTATTTTGAAGGTTGGTTTTTTTTTAATGGGATTGGTTTCTCTCATACTGTCAACATGGAGCCTTTGGAGGGGGGGCGTTGAGCAGAGCTTGGTGGCTCACTCTTAGCAAGGCCTTTCCTGGGACGCTGGCGCTGTGAGCGATGGATCATGTGTTGGATGTGGATGATAAGAACCACTTTGCAGCGGAAGAAGTGAAAACCAGGCCCTTGGCAAGTGAGTGCAGCTCCTCTCGGTAGTGACCCAACTGGTCCTGCACACCTCTCCCTGGGAGAGGAGAGAAGTCGGAGCAAGTCAGGGGATAACACTTGAAGCAGAAATTGTTTTCATAGCAGCAACAGCTATGAAAACTTAGTCACGATTTATCTAGGATTTCACAGGGTTTGGACCACTGGGCAGGCAAAGGGAGCGCTGACCTGTTCCAGCCTGCAGCAGGAAGTTTATCATTGCTGGAAGATGAAAGCTGCTGTGTAGTTTTGCCAGGAATGATGACTGCAGTGAGATTCAGCGCTAAGACCAAGAGCAGAGCTGATATCTTTGGGTTTGTTCCTTTTTGTTGTTTTGTATAACTTTTTTTTTGCCCTTTTGCGGAGCCAACTGGAGAAACTGTCAGGCCGAGCCAGATGCAGTCATAGCATATGTTCAGCCTTAAAGGGCTGTAGGATAGGTGGGGTGATCATGAAGCACAGGGGTTTATTTACAGAAGCATGCTTTCTGGAACAATTCTGTTTTCCAAAACTGCGCAAAGTGTGCTCGTAATCTATTAGCACAGCCCGCCTCCCCTCCAGCAGAGCAAAATAAATATAATCTTAGCAAAATAAAGACAGTGTTTTCTGTTGCCTTACTCTGTAAAGTGATCAACCCTCTCCTTTCAGATACACTCTGGCCGGCACTGTGTACAGCTGATGTCTCACCTTGAAAAATAAGCCAGGGAGAAGAGAAGCTGCATTTTTTTTTCCCTGAGTGGCTCATATGGGCAAGGGAAGAGCAGTTGTTAGCTGCATAACTATGGGTTCCTTTTCACGGCCTCTTAAGTACAGGGATTTAGATGTACCAGAAAGAGTATTAGGAGTTGGTGGGAAGACTGACATCTTTGAGCTGAGCTTTAACTATATCAAGATTTAAATACTGCTAATGACCATGGAGTTGTCTTTGGCTTTTCCAAAGGTTTTTGCAAGGTTCACCAAGAGCAAGTAAGATTGTGTTTCAAGGGTGAGCTTATAGTCAAGTTTGAAACTGTCCTGCACAATGTGGCCAAAATGAAGCTGCCAAATATGCCTGGCACTAGCATTCTTTCAGAGGGGACCCATGCTGCAAGTAGTTAAGTGCTGTAAGATCTGCTAGGGCTGGTAGTGCAGCTACATGGGAGAGCAAATTGTAGCAGATATTGTGCTATTAGCTGTTTGGGGGCTTTTTACTGGGCAGTGTAGCTAGTAGGGCTGTTTGGTAGCCCAAGGGTCTTGTGTCCTGAGGCCAGTTGGAGATTTTCAGCTGTGAGCTGGAGGCAGAGGTTTTGTCCAGATGCCCTCCTCTGCCCATCTTCCCAGGTTTTTAAAGAAATAACTTTTTTTTTTTCTCCTCACACTGGTAGATGATATAACTGGGTTGCAAAGGTCTCCTCCTTTCTGGTTTGAGAGTGTCTTTGAATGTTTTCTGCTCTATACGAAGCTTGTCCATTATAAAAAGAATGAAACAAAAAAAAACCCCATCCTATTTCAAGTTTTAGCAAGGTAACTAATTTTACTTTAGTTCACTATTGCTCTTCAACTTTTGCCAGCATGTATGAAAAAGGCCAAGTATGTTGTTTATAGCCCAGGCAGAAACTTGGTTGCTCTGGTCAAGCTGCTGTCAGACAAAGTGCCTGGTTAATCACATTCATGAATCCAAGTAGAGAGATTTTATGCTCCCCAAATGAAATAAATATAATCTTGAATGAGGCTCAGTCAGTAGACTTACAGCACAGTGGCTGCTGAAATTCTGCTTTGCCTGTCTTGTATTTCTTTTTACCTGCCTTTTTTAAACTGTAGTGTTCCCTGCTAAACCCTAAAGGGATCCAAATCTTCAATCTTGAGCCCTTTGATAAACTTGTCCCTTTGATATATTCTGTAATGGGAAAGAAATATGATTTATTTTTCAAGTAGAGTCTCTCAAAAATACATATTTCTTAAGTTTAAACAGAGTTGAGAATTACTTTTATTGTTTGTAAAGTCTTAATGAAGTGTGACATTTCACTGCTGCTCTTAGACATTCAGTACCAGGTATATGCCTGGCTTTACTGTCTGCCCATTGATGTGTTTCTGTCTGATACTGTAGTTCCTCAAAAAGAGATTTCATTTGCAGGTTAAACCTTTTGCAGACTCAGGAGGGCCAGATTTAGGCCTGGATGGAGCATGGCTCTTTTAGGGAGGAGGATACCAGAGCCCACGGTTTGGAGAGACTGTCCATGGGGCTTTTGTCTGAGAGGAGTCGTTGCATTTCCCCGTGACGGCGCTTTCAGGAAGTGAATGGCCAAACAGAGATAAAAGAGGTGCTGCACTTTGTGCTAGGAAAAGTAATTTCAAAAGGCAGGTAATGATGGATAGGAATATTTTTGCTTTCTCTGGCACTCCTGGTTTACCAAAGAGCTTGTTTTCTCAGGTGGAAAGAAGCAGCAAAGAAGGCAACACTACCATTTTAGAAACTTTCTAAGCTTGTTTTTTGTACAGAGTGATATAAACTAAACACATGATGGCAAATTGTGCTGTAAAAGTTTATTAGTACTTCTTTGGGACAAATTTACACTTAGGGGGAATACGCTTAATGCTAGCGTATTGCTGCAGAAAATTACAATAGGGAACGGCCTGTTTGTTTTAGTGGTTTTCCTGTTTATAACACATGGAGGAATATCAGCCTGTGCGGTAATCGGACACACACATGTACACGGTCGGCTTATCCTGTCCAAACTGGGGAGTGCCTAAAATTATCACCCTTTCATTTTGCTACCCTTAGGAAGGAATGAGCAGGGCACTTCATCAGGAAACGTTGGAGGCAACTTCCAACAGAAAACTCCTCTCCAGGCTGAAAAGAAAACAATTAATTTTGCTGGCCGTGGCTTCTGGATATGTTCCAAACTTATAACCTCCTCGTAGTCAGAACAGACTTAAGTCTCCTGGGAGACTCTTACAGATGCTGTGTTTGGTTTGGGTGGCAACGCGTAATGCTAATCCAGTGCCCTAATTCATACCAAAAGTGCCTGACAATGTGTTTGAAGAAATGTGGGAGTAATAGGTTGCAGGCGTAGCGCTTTTTTGGCAGAAAATGCCTTTTCTCCCTTTCTCCCCCACTACGTAACTTCATTTGTGGAACTGAATTAGTCTTGGACTCCTGAGGTCCAGAAACAATTGAGGAAAGGCACATAACCTGTGCCGTTACCCTCATCCCTTTGCCCCCACGCGCCCACTGGCATTTCCATATACAGCGGGGTAGCTACAGATGGTATGGTTGTGCTGGTGATCAAAAGTTACATCCATGGTCATAGGCTTCCAGTTTGTTGCATAGTTTTAATTATCGATTCCCCTTGTAGAGCTCCGTGACCTCTCCTGGAGTCCCAGTTATTTTAGGGAATGTTAAGGATTCTGTACCGGGAACCTGCATGTTGTCCTACGCTAGCTGTGCTCCTCTGGAGATTTGAAATAGGTAGCTATCCGGGAGCTCAAATTGTTTTCCACTTGCCCACAATGTCTTTGACCTGATGGCATATGCTTAAGCTTGTTTCCTGACTTTATATACAAGATGTTCTTAAGGATTGGATGCATTAGGCAAATTAGCTTGTGCTTCTTCACTTTGGTGTGTCATGATTTTACAACGGCCTTTTCTCCCATCAAATGTTTGTGGCCACTGTGCTTGCTTTCAGTGGTCACTTTTGCTTTGAAAAAAGGATCATCTTGAAAATAAGCGTACTTCTGAAAGCTATCCTCAAAGCAGTGAAGTAGTCAAATTATAGGAATATGTGCAATCTAGTTTTTAGGGTTTGTTTCTTCCATTGGTGTCCTCTGGCTGGCTCACAGTATAATGTGCCATTTGTTTTCATCTGGTGTTAAAATTTGTATTGCTGCATGTGAATTACACAGCTTTAAAAGAACAGTTTTCAGAAGGGGATACTGTAAAGGCTGCATAGAACATAATTAACTGATTGATTCTTAAGCAAAAACTCAGTGTTAGTGCACCAGAGAGATTTCTCTGATCAAATTCCACCAAGAGCATGACGTAGCAACTAGAGTGTTTCACTGAAAATTTCACCAGAGGATCTTCTAGTCTGCCTTTATTGTCAAGTTATTGACCACTTTTTGTGCCTAAGTTGCACCTATTGGTGTTCATGATTTCTCACATCTAACATAAGCAGTTTCTTGTAAATAAGGTCATCCTTGAAATTATTTTGAACGTTTATCTTCTCCGCGAAAAACTGAAAAATACTTAATGGCTTTTGCATGCTTTTTATGCAAGTTGGTTTGTTTTGTTGCCATCTTGCTGTTCTAGCTATTTTTAATCTCTATTTATGTATAGGTTTTAAGGCACTGAATATGTTTTACTTTGTGATATGTGAATATGCCTAATACTTTAAGGCTAGGACTAGGTGATAGCCTGACTGTAATAACAAATAATAATGAAAAGGAAGAGAATCCTGCAATAGTTTATATTGCTTTTTGTTGTCCTGGGAGAAGACCTAGGTCTGGTGTTAAATTCTAGACTGAAATGGAAAGAGTTAGCTGTAAATCTAGGGGAATCTAATGTGAGAGTAAAGTAAATTTACTACTTCCTTCTTTTGGCACACACACTGTGTCACTTAAGACTTCCTTAGATGACAAAATAAGTTAAAAATACAACTGGTTAAACTTGTCATGACTTAGTAATTTTCATCCTATTAGCAGACACACAGCTTCTCATTTGGCAAGACTGGCTATAAGGGAACTGATATTAATGTAACTTTGGTGAGAAGAAAAGAGTGTAAAAATAGAAAACAACTAACAACAAATGTAAGTTAAAACAGGGTATGTCTTATATAAACTCATACCTTCTTTCACATATTTTTGACCTGCCAGGATATAGAAAGCACCAAATGAAACACACCATTAGCCATGAAAAAGTGGTTTTGGTGAAGTCCAAGTGTATAGCGATAATGGTATGATGGAAAGGCTTTTAAAATCCCTTCCTTGTAAGAGACTAAGCTCTATCACTCTGCATGCAAATTTGGCTTGTGTGCTCTTGGTCTGGGAGCTTGAAAGGATGCAAAAATTGAAAAGCCAGAAACTTCATCGTGCTCCAAGGAATGGGAAAAAAAAAAGTGTTGAAATATATGTAGAGTTTTTACCCTCTTGCATCTCCCCCTTTCACTGAGGACGGGCAGTGGATCATGGATGCTTTGAGAACTGACTGGATAGCTGAGTTTGTCTCTAAGATACCTTGAATGTTTTGAGGAAGTGTTGAGGTTTTCAGTCCTTAAATAATAATATAAAATGTGGCAAGTGTTTCTGCAAGTGCAGAAGCAGCAACAGTGTTGGAGTGGCACAACCTGTAAACTTTGATTTTTGCTCTTCAAGCTCTGCTCCGTCTTTCAGGTACAAAGTCTTTGAGACCAGAGTGAAAAATTGTAAAGCGGAACTTTTTTTGTTACTGTTTTCTCATAAGAATTTTCTTTATTCAGTGAAAACAGGTGGTTTCATGCAACTGTAATAGCTATAAACTACTCCCTTTAAATCATTGAGCAGATCACTGAGTGGTTCTGAATCACTCTTGGTTATGAGTCACTGGGGGAAACTGTTGCTTCATGCCCTGGTAAGTACAAAAGCCTGACAAATTCACATAGTAAAAATCCCAGTTTTGTATGAAAAATATTACCCTGTGAAAGTGAGTGAGTCCAGTTCCCATTTGTGGTGCATGACCCGCCCCCCACCCCAGAAGCAGCTTGCCCACGAAAGGCTGCTGGTTTGCCCCCATTCAATGAGCTCTGCAGTTCACAGTAAAGAGGAGGCTTGAGCCCTCCAGCTGTAATTGGCAACCCATGAGCTCCCTGTGACTTGGAGATGTCAGTGGGGGCCCTGGCGCATGCGAGCATTCAACCCATCCACTGCTTGACTGCAGTAAGGGAGCCGGAGGAGGTGGTTTCCATTTTTCTTGTGTTACCCATGTGATCACTTCCATGAAAGCTGCCCCTGTCCACTCTCGAATTGCAGCAGCAAAATTCATGAGCTGGCTTTGAGAGGCTGAGCCCTGGAGCGCAGCCAGGTTCGGCAGCCCAGTCCGCAGTCCGTGCTAAGACAACACAAGCACTGCAACCCTGGCAATAGAAATCAATGGCATAAGCTATCCCAGGCCTCAGCAAGAGGTGAGGATCTCACCTGGAGGCCAGAGCAGACCCTACTCACATGAGACAGCATTTTCAAAGCCTTTCCTGAACCCACTAAGTATTTCTGGCATGGGGGAATGAGTGAGTATTTAAGCCAGTTGGGATGGTGCTTCCACCTCTG
>NW_008824549.1:460149-464621 GCF_000699105.1 Pygoscelis adeliae | reverse complement strand
TTTTGCTGCCTGTATCTCTGCTTGACCAATACATATGTAGTCAATTGTGGCAAAATGCATCCCTGAAATGGAGATACTGCATGAAACTGTGCTGTGACACTGTAGCCATTGTAAGCAATAAATATTATCCGAAGTGCTGGTTTTTATTTGTCCCTTCCAAGAACTTAGACAAATGCCAGAATTTATTTTTAAACTTTATGTAAGCGACTTAAATATTTGTGATGGCTCATTTTTCTTTCCTTACTATTTTGGGAACAGTCTTAATTTTGGCCTACATTGTTTCTGTTGGTCTTTTTTGACATTGGTTCTCTCTCGCTTCCCTTCTGTAACAAAATGATCTAATGTCCTGTGTTGACTGAATGCTGGTGGGTTCAACACAAGGTTGCTTGCTTCAGGGAATGAGCAGAGTGTATTTACAGGGCTTCATGTCCCCCTCCTACCCACCAAGACAGCTATCTAAAAATCTAACATTTCTGATTGCATAATCTGTATTTATCTTACTTTTGGTGTTAACACTGTCTTTTTCATCTTGAAAGGGATACTCCTGAGTGCGGCTCTGGAGAGCTGCATGGTGGGCAGCCAGCTTAACACTTAATACTTACGTATTATTACTATTGATCTCTTACTCTTGTAAGCATTTAGCTTATGTCTGTCCCTAATTCTTTAATGCAGTCGTTCTTATGTTGTCAGCCTTGAAAATGTTGCAAAGGCAATAAAGGTAAAATGCTGCTTAATAAGGTTCTGTAGATCTTTTCCTGTTGCTTTTCTGACTACAAGTACCATTTGGGAGCCACTGCTCCCACCTATGCCAGAGGCACAGAAACAGTCATGAATACTCATTGACTTCATCCCACAAAGTCGATGGGATTATTACAGTACAGCAACGTGTCTGCCTTTCATGATGATACCTCCTAAGACCTATTTGTCTCTTTAGTGACTGGTTGCATCAGTCCAGCATTTTGGATTGCAAGCTGTCGGGATCAGGGACCACCTTTGGTACAGACCCGTGTATAAACAACAGCAGTGTTCATGGCTATAAACGGCCAGGGAGACAGTCACTGTGATGGATGAGGAACTTGTAAGGTTTGGATGTTTGAGGGGTTGTTTTCTTAAAATAGACATCCCCAAAATAATCCAAAAGGGTATATAAGCTGTCTAAATCTTCTGAGAAAGCAAAGTTTAGGCTGAAGGTCCCATGAGAGAAGGTTTTCCTCTCTTACACTTCCCAGTTCTGGCTTGTCTGTAGATGCTTTGTAGGGGTGTTTCTGGGAATGTATGTGCTCTCATCCTTCTAGTTCCAGTCGGAACCAGAAAGAAAAGGGAGGTCAGAAATAATTAGTATCTTATTAAGAAAAAAAAAAAAATCCAAAGCTTGAAAAGGCTCATGTAAAGCTTTGTATATGTGTTTTATATTTGATATAGCTGCATTCTTTGCCATCTGAACAGTACAGTATTCTGCTGGTGGCTGAGAAGCAGGAAATGAAATAATTAGGTATGAAGAAGAAATGAAGAGCATCAGTGATGTTCATATACTTCTAATGTCAATATGCAAGGACTATTTAATTGAATTTAGGATATGTTGATGTGTTTCTGATTGTCATACTTCTCGTATCTTCCTCTTCAGCTTAAGCTTTTTTCTCCCCAAGTTCTCTGTGTGTAGGTTTGGAGGACTCCTTAAAGATCTGTGTTACACATGAGGTAGAGGGAAATCTAGTCAGCCAGATAAATGCTTATGCTTTGCAATGTATTTTGCAAAGGACTTGTTAAAAAATATAATAGATTGATACCTGGGAATCTTGTTCACAACAAAACAGATGTTGTTTAGTATGGTTTTTTTCCTACTGCTAAATCTCTTCTTGTTCTGCTGAACACATTCCTCCAGTGCCAGGCTGGATGATAGGTGTAGGCTGCAAGACAAGCATTGTGTAGCAGTTTTCCTTTGCCAACAGCTCAGCATTATCCGAAAAGAGCTTGATTTATGATCCCTGGAGAGCATGGCGCGTAGGTTAGCTTAGATTGCCAAGAAGCGTACTGCCAAACTTACAGTCCACCTAGGAGCTCATTGGTCTATGCTGGACCTACAGCTGACTCTAGGCTTTGGCAGAGGAATTTAGTGTACCTCTATTGCAAACCTCTTCTTCTCTTTTAAAATCTTTTTGTCAGCTGACAACTGTCAAAACTGTGCATCTGTAACTACAGGTTGCAGTGTTTCAGATGAGTGTGCTAACTTCCTTAGTGGGTATTTAGTTGGTAATAACATAGTTAAGGAGAGGTACGATCAGGTTTTGCTCATTTCATAGAATCATAGAATCATTAAGGTTGGAAAAGACCTCTAAGATCGAGTCCAACCGTCAACCCAACACCACCATGCCCACTAAACCATGTGCCTAAGCGCCTCATCTATGCGTCTTTTAAATACCTCCAGGGATGGGGACTCAACCACTTCCCTGGGCAGCCTGCTCCAATGTTTAACCACTCTTTCAGTAAAGAAATTTTTCCTCACGTCCAATCTAAACCTCCCCTGGCACAACTTGAGGCCATTTCCTCTCGTCCTTTCGCCAGTTACTTTGGAGAAGAGACCGACACCCACCTCGCTACAGCCTCCTTTCAGGTAGTTGTAGAGAGCGATGAGGTCTCCCCTCAGCCTCCTTTTCTCCAGGCTAAACAACCCCAGTTCCCTCAGCCGCTCCTCATAAGACTTGTTCTCCCAGTGTACCACTTGCAATTTTGAACAGATGCAATATTCTTATTCAGCTTTGTCCTCACCATTTGATCTGTGCTCTACCCTCAGAAAAGTTTTTCCTTTTGAGGTGTTGCAAGAAGTTTTTTTGTGGATGCATACTACTGAATCTGGGTATGAAAGACAGGACTACATCAAGCTGTGGGCTGCAAATTATTATCTTATGTATATAGTAAACACAGATGATGGAAGTCTTGACCCACAAGATTGCTTCACTAGACAGATGGATGAAACTAACTAAAAATATGCAAGTTTATTTCATTCCCTTAGGAAAGGCCTTTGGGTCGTAAAGTGTCTATACAAACAAATCTTTATTTTTACTTTACTATTATTACCACTAATTTACTAATATTTTGACCAATATTTACAACTTCTTAAGTGTGCATTTTCAGCTTATCCTTCATTTTATACAGACCATACATTTCTGAGTAATGAGCTGGAATAAACTCCAGTCATTTGTATAACTAAGCCTTCTGCTGTTCCCCTTTTCTCTTTGGAGAAGTTGTCTTCATACGAAGAGAGAGGGAACGGTGGTGTTTTTTGTTAATTATATTTACAAAACCCACCCCTAATCAAAATCTGTTTGAAAAAGAAAGCCTGGTTAGAAGGAAGCTAATAAGACATCTTCTCTAGGAAAAGAAAAACGGTAAGGGTATATTATAGTAGCATCTAAAAATTCCTAACAAGACATGAACTTTTACTGTGCTAGTCATGAACAAAAGCACGTTTAGGAATGGTCCTTTACCCTTCGGATGTGATAGTCTGTCAGGACCGCTTTTACCCTCTTTGCTTGAGAATCGCTGCTGGGTAATTCAAGGAAGGAGAAGTCACTGAAGGGAGTTAGAGATGTCTGCAGCTCTTGCATACAGTGTGTTATATTCTTTACTTATCTCAGATAGATCTCTTTCAAGCCTGGGTTTTATGAACGCAATGGCAAGGGATAAAGGGATAAATATCCATGATTTTTACCAGCCAGTGGTTGGGGGACTGTGGCACTAAGCCATACCCCTGGAATTGTTTTCCACCACATGCAAAAACAATGTACCAGGCCCTTTCCTATGGAGGCAGTGGTGAGCAAGAAGGTAAGCGTGGTATTGGGAGTCAGCACTGCCCTTCAGCGAGAGGGCACCTGTGGAGTTTACCACATGACCTGTTGTAGCTAGATATACAGTGGATGAATTTTGTTTAATCATTTAAGTCTATACCTACAGCTGATTGAAACTTTATTACCTTCTGTATGGTTGTATTTGTGACTTAAAAAAAAAAAAGGTGTATTGATGTCTTAATGTTGCATTTTCAAATGGATCTTTTCAGTTGACAATCTTCAGGTTTTTGTTGAAGCACTGAAAACAGGTGCAATTTTCCTTTTTGCGTACAAGAAAGTGTTTTTTTTCCATGTAATCTCTTTCCCAGATAGTGCAAAGGGACTAAGCTATGATGCTGAGCATATTTCATTCTAGCTCAGTCATTAAAGCTTGTTACCTCATAGCACTTTAGGCCCCCTGGAAGAAATAAATGATTCTACTGCAGGAGACAGTATCATGACTTAAGACATTTTTGAGGAGTTTGGCTGGAACAAGATGCCAACTGTCATGGTTTAACCCCAGCCGGCAACTAGGCACCACGCAGCCGCTTGCTCACTCCCCCCTGCTGGGATGGGGGAGAGAATCGGAAGGGAAAAATTGAGAAAACTCGTGGTCTGAGAGAATCTCAGGGTAGCATGTAAAACAAA
>NW_008824549.1:448853-459760 GCF_000699105.1 Pygoscelis adeliae | reverse complement strand
GAAAACATCCCTGTGTTATCAACACTGTTTCCAGCACAAATCCAAAACACAGCCCCATACCAGCTACTATGAAGAAAATTAACTCTACCCCAGCCAAAACCAGCACACCAACAGTGGTCATCTGACAGAAAAAGTGACAGCAGCACTGGCGTAAATGAGGCTGACATGCATGACTGGGTGATACTCATCTTGTCACGTTTTCCATGTCTGTAGCTATTCACCTTTGGTTACCATTAAAATCAATGGTAAGAAATAAACATTTTTAGGGCACAATTTGCTTGGCCCACTCCATGTGTTTGTTTTAGGGTGCAACAAGTCAGAATCCATTGTCTAGGTCTCAACTGCCTCACAAGAAAGCCAAGGGTAACTTGTTGGAGGTAGACATCTGGAACACAGATGTCTACATTTAGCCAAATGAATCCCACTCAATCCAGTCCAGTGTTGTCTAACATTATTTGCAAGTTAAGAAGGAAAAGTGCTCAGTTGGTAACGATGCACTGATCTGTTTCCAATATTCTATTTATTAAGTCAATCAGATTGAATTTTAGCTAAAGGACTGTAATAGAGAAGTGGTACAGTCAAAACCCCACTTTCCCTTCCCCCCCCGCAGTCAAATAACAAGAAAAAAATCAGGCTTTTCAGCTATAAATCTGAACTCAACATGGGACATACAAGGTCTGGTTGAGTGAAAAGAAATGAAAGCGAGCAGAGCACAACTGCTGTCCTGTGTTCCTGTCTTTTCTGTCTGCTGGTCATGGGGTAAAAGATATAGGAGTCTTTTATACATCCAAATCCTACTAATTTTCTTTGGCTTCACTGAAGCGTGTTGTGATGGCTATCTATAATCAGCAAATTTGTATTCCTGTATTACAGCTGGGTATCCCACCTTGCTTTTAAAATGGCAAACAACGCGTGTGGGAGCTTGTCATATCCTTTCTATTGGTAGTTGTAGTAGTAGTTGGATCAGAGCCCCAGTGAACAACCCAACAGCTGTGAAAGATGTTAGCTAAATGGTTTTAAATAGTTTATATTACTCTCACTGAAGAGCTTAGTGGTAGAATTGTTATGGTCTACTTCTTTTTCGTGTTTGAAACGCCTGTAAAGTTACCTCGTGTTTGAAGCCAGTCATATTTTACACCTCATCTTTTGAAAATTGAGTGGTGCATAGGGTAAAATCTGCTTTGTTGGAAATGAGATGTACACAAATTCAATAGTGCAGCTCTCTTACAAATTTTGTCATCGCTTAGGAGTTTGGAGAACAGATTGTGGAGTATAGAAGGCAGATGGTGTGGCATAGGAATGTTGATGCAAGGAACTAGCTGAGGTTTGTATTCAGACTCTGCCAGGATCAAGTGCCATCAGCCCTTTCTTCTGAGCAATGTCCACAGCTGTATTAAACACTTTTGCAAACAAATCTGTAGGAGTGCAGGCACAATAAATTCAGGCATTACTTCTGCTCTAAGCATTCAGAGATGCTTCCAGTTTGGTATGAAGAGCAATACATTCCTTTTATTCTTCTGTGAAAACCCTTTTCCCTCCTGGATGGGAATAAAACCTTTTGCGTTTTGTTTTGTGTTTTTGGTTTGTGGGTTTGTTTGGGGGGGGGTGTGTGTGTGTGTGTAATGTAAAGCTTAACCAAGAGGTGAAAACATAAATCATAGAATAGTTTGGGTTGGAAGGGACCTCTAAAGGTCATCTAGTCCAAGGATTTTAATAATTGATACATAATGTGGCTTTGAGAGCTAATGAATAGATTTATTCTTATGTCTCCATTGCTGTGTGATTAGCTATATCTCCAGAAAGTTACATTACACTTTCTTGGCCCCTCAAGAAATAAGGTGTTGATGAAATGTCTGTTCTCATGTTCCAGTGTTAAATATGAGAGATGAGATTTTGTGTCAAGATTTTGCTGACTCGCTTGCTTTATAGGATTTACTACTAAGATCTTTCAGATCTCTGTCTCCAGTCATGGGAAAATAGGGAAAACAGCGAAAACAGCTAAAACATGTGAATGAGCATTATTAAGTAAAGCAGTAAGAAAATTCTTCTCTTCTCCCACCTTGTTTTGATTTTTTTAAAAAGTTCTGGTTGGATCTAATTGTTTTAGGTTATTTTTACTCCCTGATAATTAGCTAGATTAATGACAAAATAAATCGTAAAACCCACTTAATCCATCCCTGAAGAGTTTACCGTCTAATTTTAGATCTGCTGTTAGAAAAAGATTGGAACAAAGAGAGCAGCATCGTCCCTCTGGCAGGCTGAACTCTAACTAGTTTCAGAGAGAGGTTCCTGGAGTGGGAGAAACAGTGATACAACCTTTATTTACTGTGGTAGGAAATGACTGTCTGCACGAAAGCATGCAGTAGGGGCTTGGAGGGTGCCTAGCTGACCTGCTGTGTAGATTAAAATAAATAAATAAATAATGTTCATGAAAAATATTAGTTCCTTGTAGAAAATTTAGTAGTCAGTCAGGTTTTTGTTTTTATTCCCGGAAATCTTCAATTTTCCATGGAAAGTAAATATTTTCGCAAAAAATCCACTGTTTTTCCCTGGAAAGTTTTTACTTATCCTCTTGTTGAATCATTGTCACCTCCTTTGTTGAGCTGAAATGAGTAACTACTGAAACATCTACATAAGGCCGAAGTAATATTGGTAGTACGTGTGAATGCAAAAGAACATGTGGGGCTTGTCTCTCAAAAGCTGCTGTGTTGAGGTTGATCCAAAGTGTACTGAAGTCAGTGGAAAGAGTTGTACTAATCTGAAAGGGCTTTTGCTGGGTACTGTGACGAAGTGGCGGTACTTGGTGGTGGGGAGGAAGGCGTTATGAACAGTAATGAGAAATCATTGCCTTTCTATAGCAAACAAAACTTTTGCTGAGAAATTGCATTTTTGCTGCAGCAGATGTCCTTCAGTCTCTTTCTTGTGTTTTGTTGCCCCATAAATGAAGGACTGGGTTGCCTTTGCCATGGGAAGAGGAAGGAAGAGAGCTGGAGGAGAGGCCTGGAGAGGAGTTGTTCTTGCTGTCAGTGGGCGAGCAAAATAATAAATAAGCTGCAGCAGTGACTTCTGGTGTAGGCAAGTATGTTCCTACAACTATGGCTACCAACCCATGTGCCCTGGTCCAAACTACAGAGCTGCAACAGCCTGGATTTTAGGTTATCAGCAGTATAAGGAGGGACCAATCTGCTGCCTTAGTGGTTACCAGTCTGCCAGTGATGAGTACCTTCTCTGCCCACCATCTCTGAGGACCCACGCACTTGCAGCGCTGCACACCTCATGCACTCTCAAGCTCCTCTCCCCTTCCCAGGAGAGAGCATCCCTTACCTGTGTGGCCCCTGGCAGAGGGGTCATGCAGCGCCCATGGATCACGGACCTGACATTTCCATCACTGAGTAGCAGATGTGAAAATGACTCCTGGAAAGGTTCACTTTACTTTGGCTGACTTCAGTCTGTCCTGTTTGCTTAACTTCCTAAATGTACGGTAAGGAAGTTGTTAAAACACGCTCTCTGTTTCTTTCCTTCCCAACAGTGTTCATCTTAAAAACTTAAGTGCAGGGAGGCAGAGGTGGAGTTTCTCTCGTTCTGTGCCAGCTTCTTTCAAGGCCAGGCTGCCATGATAAAAGTAAATACCTTTCTGCCGGTGAAGCACTGCTTTCGGTGGAAAATGATGGCACTTTCAATTTTTAGTTCTGTAACCCTTTGGCTTATATAATGAAACTTAAAACTTTCTCCATGTCTTTGGCTGCTGCTTTTGCTGAATTAGTATCGCGTTTCCTGCCTTAAAGGAACAGCGAGGAAAACTTCAAAGGGAACAAGTGGACAGGCAAGGAACGTGTCAGCAGTCAAGAAAAGTCAAGCAGTTTTCCTGCTAGTGAAAGGATATTTTAATCTGCAGGGCTTCCACTGCAGGGATTAGGTAGCGGTGACTGAGGATGAAGCGGAGCTGGTAAGGGAACGTGCCCATTCCTCCCAGTAGCAGCTTGTGTTTAAGCAAAGTGTACTCCGTGTTTATATGGCCACCACCACACGCATGACAGATCTAATTTGCCACCTTGTGAATGGAAAAGTTAATCTCATTAAGGTGGTTTATTTTTAGTTAGTCTACAAAAAAGTAAAATGGAGAGGCAGAGTTGGCCTCACAGTATGCTGGATTAAAAACTCTAAATGTAGCGCAAAAACTTTCAGAGTTTATTTTCACTCTGTTTCCTTTATAGTAAACACTGCGGGGGTTAATGTAAGAGCAATTCTTTCTCCTTTCTTAGCACTGAAACAATCTTTTGAGCTCTTTCTTTTAGGCATCTCTCTGCTTCATTTTAACTCACCAGCATGATTAAGATGTAGGGTCTTGATCCCTGGCTGCATTGCAAAGAGGAGATTCATTTCTTAAGGGACCCTCACTGCTTCTTCTTGGGATGCTGTTCCTGTAACACTTCACAAGGGAGAGTTAATTCAGGTCATAGTGATTATTTCCTCTAAACCTGGAAAAAATACTTATAGTTACTGGTGAGATGAACTTCAGATCAGCACCTCCATGTTAGTAAACTCAAAACTTTCTCAATTACATGTAGTTACTCGACTTAAACTTCACCTTAGAACAACTGATTTTGCATCATCAAGGATGACTCCATTCCTACTGATGAGTTTATCCTCACTGCATCCTTGCTGACATCAGTGAGGACTTGCAGCCTTGGTCTGCAGGTGAGGGAAACTGAGACTCAGAGGTCTTTTTGCTCTGCCTGCTTGCCATGTAGCCAGCTGGTGCAGCATGTAAGGCAGGGATGCGCTAGCTGAGAGGAACAAAGGTAATGCCAGGCCCAGTCAGATACTAGCAGCTTCTGACAAAGCAGGGAGCTAGCTGGCATCTCCTGGTTTCTGCCTGCAGGGCCTTCCCACCTGCTGCCTGTGGGGATGGCTCTTCATTCCTAATGGTCGCCCAGAAAACCTGCCAGAATTAGCACTTCTTCTAAGTATTTCCATAGCGGCCAGGAAATGCCAGACCTGCATACAGAGAAGTGGGGAGAAACATTTCAGCATGTTAGAGACACTCCTGCGGGAGTTGGGTCCTAATCATGACAGCAGGCTCCCCTCCTGCCTCTGGGCTTTGGCCTTATTCCGGGGTTTCAACTCACACCTTGTTTTTCTTGTGGAGATTTTTTTTTTTACCCCTCTTTGTTAGACTTACTAGCGCATCTCACAGCAAGATGGAATAAAATAGTTCATGGGCCATGGCATGTTGCCATGTGAATGAATGGTGGGTTTTAACAGTTTTCTTAGGAAATAAAAAGAAAATAGTAGGAACTTTATTTTTTTTTCTAAAAAAGGCAAAACAAAACACAAAACCAAACACAAACTAAATAAAGCTTTATAGTGTAAGCAAGTGGCTGATGTTTCCCTGCTGGTAAAATTTTGTAGCCCTCATCTGATCTGTAAACCAGGCATAGCAAATAATACTGCTGCAGAAAGCTGCCTTGGGGCTGTTGAGTAGGACTCATAGGGGAGAAGACATTACTGAAGATGCTGCTCATGCGTTCTTCTCCAAGTTCTGTTGCAGGGACGCCCCCTTTTTCCTGGGTTGGCTGGCACAAGGTGGTCCTCACCACATTGTTCATCCCTGGTCGCCCTAGAGTGGTCTGGCCACCCTTGTTCTCTGCAGTGAGGTGCTGTGTGGTCACTGGCTCAGCAACTGTCCTGCAAAAGACCCGTGCTTCTGCTCGCCCAAATGCATCTGGCCTGCACCTCACTGCATGGTGCAGCTGCTGTAGCGTGTCCCAGGGCTACAGGCTACGTTGCCAAAGGGCTCATGCAGCTGTGCCTCTCCCACCTTCTCCTTCCAGTCTGAGGGCACCCCACTGCTACGGGGTCTGGGATTCGCATGCTGCCATGTAACCTCGTAGGAAAGCAGGGGTGGGGGTGAGCTGGCGGTAGCGGGCTCAGCAGGGTAGGTTCCCACAGGCAGTCAAGACCTATGTGTGTGAAAAGTGGTGACGAGAAAGCAGTCATCAATTTCTAGGCCTGTACTCGCAGGAAGGGAAGCTTAGGGAGCAGTGTCCAAGTGATAATCGACAAAACCCAAACAATCCCCCAAAACCATAGAACAATCCAAGCATTCTAGTTTAGGATTAAAATGTGACCGGGAATTTGTTAATTTAAACAAATTACCTTCAGGCACTGGAGTGGTATTGCTACGATACGGTTTACTAAAATGACGTGAGCTCTGCTTTTTGCTACTTCTGCATGTAACCTTGCTGAAAGGAGCGCAGCTGTATGTGCAAGTAAGGTGAGGAAACCTCCTCCCATGGCTTCTAACCAAGGAGTTCACCTTTTTGTGTGAAGATTTATAGCTGTGTAATAAACATTCCTCTGGACTAACACGATGATATTTTAGGTATCACAGTTGCATCAATCAGTGTGTGAAGGAAACCTTGACAGGGCAGGAAGCTGAGAGACAAACTCGCATGCACTCAAACCATAGCACTCACAGTTGCACAGCTTCATGTTCAGCGGTACCTGTGGCATAAGGCAGCTTGTAAAAGGCAAAATTGTCCCTGAAGGTTTCTGATGGCAGAACTGCCATTTCCCTGGCCCCTGAGGGGAAGAAAACAGACCACTTTCATATTTGTTCATAAAGCAATGTGGTGGGTTGCATTGCCTGTACTCAGCTAATTCTACCTACTAGTATCACCCAGGACATGAAAAGGACGTTGTAGGGAGTCTGGCCTCTCTAAGATGCCCAAATATACTGTATAAGATTGTATTTTGACTCTTACGAGGTAGGATAGAAGCTCTCAGTTTGGGGATCCCTAGATGTGTTAGATGCTGCTCTCCTTGCCCGAGGCCTCATCTTCCTCTGCTTTCTATTGCAGGTCTGTTTGTCTGTCTGTGCTGCTTTCTCACAGCCCTTCTTTTTGTTCCCCTTTTTCTCCACGAGAGTCAGAGCAGATCTGGTCTTTGATGTTTTTATGGCATTGCTGCTTTCTCACAGTATGTGACTGCCGTGTCTGTTCTGTCACCAGTCCTCCTAGGCAGCATCTTAGAAAATGCCTTGTTTAATGACTGAACGAACTCACACTGTCCTATGATTTCCCTGACATTCATTAACCATTTTATGCCACCACGTGTAATATTGCAGAACAATAGTTTTGTGTCCTGTTATCTAGGAGCACAGTCCTAATAGTATTATCTAACAAAGACATCAGTGTAATCAGAAGCACTTTTCCTTATGTCTAAGCTTTGCTTTACCTGGCTTTCTTGAAATCATGGACTGCTGTCGTGCAATAATATATATAAAGCTATGTGAAGTCGTCTTCCACTCTCATAGATTTAGCTAGCAGGTCAACTCAGGAGACTTTACAAATTACTTTACACCTTTCTTAGACAGATGAGCACAACACTGTGTTCTGCTATTTTCAAGTACTACCCTCATCTACTTACCTTTTTTTCTTCAGTTAAATTTTATGCTTTTTGGCACAGGGGCTTGCTTTCTTGTTTGTGTTAGGACAGCATCATTGTCGTCTTCTATAAATGAGATTCTGTGATGATGCCCAGTTTCTGCATTGCCCAGAAAAAGAACTAAAGATTCTTTTTTTTTTTGACATATTTAGAAGATATTTTTTTTAAATCTCTTTTTTTCTAGGAAAATTCCTAAGGGCGTAGGGTACTGAATTAAAAAGAAATAACGAGAAACGTAAGATCAGAAAGTAGATCCATCTCCTTTTGTTCCACTGCTCCTCTCATATGGTGCATTTCAGTTATAGTAATTAGTGTGCCACATTCCCATATCATACTAGCAGACATAATTTTTAGTCAGTGCTCCAGACAAAGGTGAAAACTGTCTCAAAATTCCCTATTTGTGTTAATACATGGCAAAGAAAAATGCCACTCATAGAAAAAGCTATCCATCATATTTGGATAGGCAGAGGTAAAATTTTGCTTAATGATCTAATCCTGCCCATGCGTCTGTCCGTCTCCTGAGCCACCAGTGGCAGAGAATGCAGTTTCTTTCTCGATTCTTCATTTTCATCAGAGTTCACTTTATCAGGGTCAAAAGTATTCTGGGGGTTTAACTACACAGCGTGTTTTCCTGAGGATCCCGTGGGCATACTGCACATAGTTATATGCTACTGTTCTCCAACACAGTGTAAACAGTATGACTCAGGACGTGAAATAACTGTGAGCCCTGGCCAGGCACCTCTTCAGCCAGTCTTCCGCTAACATAACTTTTTCAACAAAAAAATTCACTTGTTTTTAAAGTCAGTGCAGGTCATTCCTTTTATGAGGCACGTGTCTGATTTTAGTTTTGAGCTGCAGACACAGGTTCTTGTTATGCTTAATGTTTGCTTTCGACTTACGGATGTCAATTTGGGGATGCATTCTAGACATATGGAAAAGAGGGGGTTTTCTGCATCAGCAGATAAGGGGACACACAAGGATGCTCTAACTGCATAGCAGTAGCATAGCTATAGCTTCAGCTTCTTGTCACTTAGAAATAGATGATGGACAAAGAATCCATTCTAAAGAAACCACATTAATTGTTCTACTTGATTAAGAAAGATTTTGGTCATGCTGCCATGTATGTGGGTTGAAAGAAAGGTTCAACTTGGATGAATTTCTGAAAGGGGAAGGTGCACAGGAGATTTGAATGCTGAGATGTGTGGGAGAAGCAGTGAGTCAGGAGCTTAAAAGCTGAGGGGCTTGCTCAGTCAGGTCAGAGCAGCGTTGGCATGAACTATTCACAGGAGATGATGTAAGTGCAGGCAGCGATGTGTTGCTCAGTGTGGATCAGCCTGCAACTTTTCAGCAGAGCAGACCTGCTTCCAGATGTCAGTGATGTGTTGTGATCCTTCCCCCGAGGATTTTTGTGGGAACCCGAACTTTGCTTTAGCGAGAAAGTCAAGTTCCAAGAAAATTTCAGGAAAGTAGCCAGCCTGCTGCTTCCCCTTACAGACATAGGCTACAATAGAAGAGTCAAAATGAGCATATATGGGGAATTCTGCATGAAAATCAATGGACGAGGTTGTGTTTCTGCTAGGGGCTTATTCCGGGGTTGGTTTCTGTGGGTGGTTTTCAGTGTGATCAGGTGAAACTTAAGTTAGTCCATCTACACTGCGCTGTAAATTTTGTATGTGCTAGTGGTACTATGTGGATGAATCAGTATTTTTCAGATGTATGACATGTCTGATGTAAAAAACCATCTTTTATCTTTCTGCAGAAGTCTTGGTTTTATACATGTGCAGGTAATATGTTGAAGACTCCAGAGTGCTCCATTTTCTAGAAACCACTCTTGGTCCTTAATTTTCTTTTTGTGTTCCAGAAAATCCCTTTACTTTTCCTGGGCTGTTGAGTGGGCTCTCTGAGGAGCTCAGCCATCCATTGCCTTACTTTCGAGGCGTAGAATTTTTAAAAGGCTTCAAAGATGTGGATTGTGTGCTAAGAAATGTGGCAATGGTGTTTGCTCAGTGTTAGTATAGTTTTGATCAGAAGCAGCACAGATGATGTGTCTGAAATCTTTTCTGAAAATGGTGCTCTATTCTTTTGCTGAAAATGCCTATTCATCAAGGAAGTGAATTTTGTCTTTTCAGGAATGCGAGCTTTAGGACATGCGGAACTCCTGGGTTGTTTGTTTGTTTACCAAATAGGAAATACACTGAAAAGAAAGCTCTCCAGAACATACTAAATAACTCCTGCTTGTATCTCAAAGTGTGGTGGGGAATAAAGACCTTCTGGATAAAATATCCAAACTTGAATTCATTGCTTCATCTAACTCAAAGAAACTGCTCTTGCTTTTCATAAATCTTTCATTATGTTGGGCTACAGTGGATGTTCACTGTAGTTTTGCAAGTCCTGAGTCAGTATATTCATACCCAGTAGTCATGTTGTTGTGTGGATTAATTTTTACTAGGGTTTCCAGTGCTTTCCTTGAGTGATGTGATCTACAGCCCTAAAAATTAATCCTTCTGTGGCAGAGACTGCTAAGGATTATTGGGAAGGTCGTAAGGTCTCTGATATATGAAAATAGTTTACCAAATAGTGCAGAAAACCTTGTAAGAACTACATGAAATTAGGTCTGAACCAGAACTTCCCCTAGCATGGATGTTTGAGGTAGGACTACTTTCTCTGTCTTCCAGAGCCAGACCCATAATGCACTCTTCACTGGTGAAGCCTTGGCCAGTTCTTCAGCTAGAAGACCGTATTAGCCAGTTTCTAGAATAAAAATGTGGACTCAGTGAGCGATTCATTACACACAGGAGAGCAAACTGGTTCATATTAGATAAAAGCATCTGTGCTTTTCATATCTAACAGAATCTTAACATTTAATTCAAGTGTCTTTTTTCAGGTTACTGCCTTGCACGCCACAGGAGGTGGGTCTGCCTGAACTGTCCATAGCGCTACCTACCTCTTTCTCTTGAATGGTACCCAACAATATAAATTAAATTATTTCTGTAAAGTGGCTATTACCTTAGCTTTATCAAAATTAGATTTCATGTGCCCTGGCTATCTTTTCCATTTTCTATATGTTTCTGAATTTCATCATGGTCTTTTCTAGTTTTGGCTAAACTTAATAATTTGGCATCACTTGCCACTTCAGCACTTGCTTATTTTTCCCAATCATTTAAAATTGCATTAAACAGTGGTACTCACTCTTTGAATGCCAGACTGCACTCTTAACCTCTTGCTATGTCTCTTCTATTAATGGCTTAACGTGATAAAAATTCTGACATGAATCATCCGCGAAGGAAAATGTTCATGCGAAAGACAATGCCTGGAACGTGGACCTGAGGTTCATAGAAGTTAAAGCTTTTAGAAACAGTATCACATCACTAGGAATTTGCCCTCATTAACCTTCCCTCCCAACCCCCCCCCCCCAAAAAAAAAACCAAAAAAAAACCAAAAAAAAAGGCAAAGGGGGC
>NW_008824549.1:441541-448433 GCF_000699105.1 Pygoscelis adeliae | reverse complement strand
CTCCCCCCCCACCCCCCCCCCCCAAAAAAAAAACCCAAAAGTAATCCAATAAAAAGGCAAGAGGTGCAGGTAAAGGCTTAAGTTTTAAGATTGATTTTTTTTTTTTTTAAAACAAAGTTAGTTACTTTCTTAAAAGGAAATGGTGAAATAATCACCTTTTTCTCCTCTTAAACCATATTCTATGCTTTATAAATGACTTTGGAAGCACTGAAATGTCATCGTTGAACAACTAAAGATAGGACGTGTCTGCTTGTCTCCATGCTTTGGGTGAATTCAAGTCTGGTCTGGTTCTTTGCCTGGTCTCCCTCAGCATAAAAATAGACCCCAAAGTGTTCAGTGGGCCCTCCGTGGGCCCCCCATGAGACAGACAGTAACGCTCCAAGCATCCCCTGTTTGACAAATGCAATACTAAACATGCCTGGGTAGTTACCATCTCCAGCAAAGAAATCCTGGCGTTTGATCTCCAAGGCACGCATCCCTACCATTTGAACTGAAGGAATCACTTTATTAGCTGCTACCATTAGCAGTCACCATCTCCTTTGTGAACCAGCCAGCAACTAGCCAGTGTATGACAAGCACTCCTGACCACCCAGTTTGTTGTTTAAATAATCCAGAGAGTTTAAAAAAACCCAGGCCCTTGCACCACCACCACCAAACTTGGCATGTCCTAGGGAGCTTTGTTTGGAGCTGTCGTTGTTTCCCTAAGAGGAAATACTGTTGTATGTTTGAAGTCCTGGGCTGGCAGTTCAGAAATCTGAGATGAATTTTCAGTTGTAAAACAGTAATCTGGTGTGAAGCTGGGAAGGCACTTACAATTTTTCTTTCAGTTTCTGATCTTTGTGTCGCCCTCCTCTCTTGCCCTTGAGTCGTCACGCCTGTTTGCTCCACAGGCTTTTTGCACTTTGAGGACAGCCTGTAACTTGCTTGCAGTTCGTAATTTGTTTTATGTATTTGTGTATTACTGGAACACTAATTCTCTGAACCCAGCTCAGAATTCAGTGGAGTTCTGCCAGAGAAATTAATTTGCATTTTGTTTTTTTTCTTTTTTCTTTGAACTCTGTTTTTTCCCCTCCCTTTGGGTGTTTTGGCAAAGGCAGACATTGCCAAATCTCACTGCCATACGCTGCGGTGTGGAGAGCTTGGGTGAAAGTGTGCAGATTGGTTACTCACAACTGCCAACGGTGTTGTAAGAGATGGAGCACTCCAGGGTCAGGGGCCAAGGCAATAGATCACAGAGATGCCTTTAAGTTGGAGGCATCGATTGTTTGCTCTAAAATTCTTCTCATCTTCCACGCATTTTGTGTGTGTGCACATATATCTGCCAGCTGGGCTACATCAGTCTCATTCTGTAAATATATTTTTCACAATGCTTTCAATCGTGTTCTCTATTTGGGACCTTCTGTTAGGCTGTTCCGCTCAAATCTATTTTAGTGCTTCATACAGCCACAGCTTAAACCTTGTATGCCCTGTTACAAATGTCTGTTGATGTTTTTCAACAAAAGCAGAATAAGCTGTTATTTGGCCTGTTGATAGCAAAGAATTGCACTGAGGGCCTCAAGCTATAACGCCTCAAGCTGTGACCTTGCTAGATCTCCGCGAGCTGGGAAACTGCGTGGGAAAACTTGAAGACTGAAAAGCTGTATCAAAGTGGGTGTGGGGCTTTGGGTTTTGGCCTTCCTTCCTCTGACTTAGTGATGAGCCAGTTGCCCAGCATGATAATGCTCTGCTGTTGTAGGTGCTTTTATTTCAAATGGACCAAAAAACTTTAGGCTTAGATTATCTCTTCTGACTTAAGGCAGTTAACTGTTGTAAAGTGAAGGCCTCACTGCTGCAGTCTGTCTGTGTTGCTAAACGAGAGGCAAATACCTCCGGGAGGCAGGTGACTTTGGGTCTTAGTGACCAGGGAGTGTGTGAAAGAAAGAGAAAACACCTAAGCATCCAGCCATGAGTCTCAGCTGAAGGTGTTGACCTTGGGATATCTCAAGTCTACTTTTCAGGAGATATTAGTATCACAGATGTTGGTGGAGCCAATATTTCATTTGCACTTCCTTGCCTCCAGCATCTGGCGCCAGCTTAGCCCCAGAGAAGAACCGAGGGAGGCAGAGATGAGGTTTTGGTTAAAAGATGAGCCTGGGAGGCATGTATCTCACAGCTTTTTCTCTGAATGACTCTCAGTAACCTGGGGGATGTGTTTTGGGAAAATCAGAGCTCCTGAGTATGGCAGAAAGCAGCTGGTTGGAATTGAGTTCCTTGTGGATGCCAAAAATTTACCTGGGTTCAAAAAGTGATCATGTGAATCCATGGCATAATACTTCAAAGATAAATGCAAAGATACAGCCTTGGACTCAGGGAGCCTTTACATATTGCTGGAAGCTGAGACAGTGTGTCATGGGGGTGTCACTGTGTGCTTGGCCTTTGCTTATTCTTCTCTGACAGGATTTGCCATTGGCTGTGGTTGGGAATGGGCACAGACTGAGACAGTCCCCTTGTCTTACCCAGTGCTCTTACCCCGTATTCTCATCCTTGTGAATATTTTAAGTTAATTATAGTTGAAATACCAGGGTCATAGGAGATCCTTAAACAGGGTTTTAATGAACTTAACATGTCTGCTGGTGCTTCAGTTGGCTGACAGCCGTTTTTCAGTAACTGGTTGCACAAGTAGTGTCTTCATCCAAGGCTGCACCCAAAGTGTTTTACAGTGACAGGTAGAAAGATACAGAAAACCTGTGCCTGTAGGCACATTACAGGCAGGATAACCTGCAAACGGGTAGGCTCTGGCATCAGGAGGGGCAGGGGCTGAGCTGGGAGGAGAGACAGAGACCAAGTCTGTGCTATAACCTGAGGAAGGAACAAAAGAGTTTTACAGCCCAGAGAAGTAATTTTCAATGGGATATGAGACTCTAAGATCAATGAGTTAAAGCCAGAGGGCTGTTTGAAAGAACATTTCCTCTTACTGTAGTTGTTTTCTATAAATGTCTCATTTAATAAAAAGAAGATGGTCGCAAACAGTTCTGCAATGTTCCTTTACAGGTGTGTGTTTGTTTCCAGAGACCATGAAGGAGGAGGGAAAGGTTCTAAATTGACCATGCTGTTATTAAACAATCCTAGTTTTTATCACTCTTCGCTTTTAAGAAGTCAGCTTTTTGCACAGCTTCCTATTTCCATAATTGGCTGGAAGTGCTCTTATTAACCAAGTAGGAAGCAAGTATTTCGTTAGGTTGCAAGTGACGTGAAAGTGAAGCTGGCTTGAAAACCTTTCTTCCTCTGCCACCTCTTGTTTAACATTTTCTTCTGCAAGTTATCGTTGCAGAGGCCCAGGATGAATATCTTGGCAATTGTCAAAAGAATGAAAAAATATGTAAGCTGTTCTCCGATTTTATTTTTAGTTTTAAAAATAGAGGCTGTGTTTGCGTCTGGTCAACAGGTTTCTTGATGAGCCAGACATTCTTTTCTATTGCTGGATCTAAAAGCAGTCCTGTGATTTAATAAAAGGGAAAATAAAGGCTTCCAAAGAGAGGTTGAAGCAACTTTGGGAAGCCTTTTGTGTTTTTTTTCCCATTTTAAAAATAAGGGGAAAACCTGAACTCCAGGGGGAATGACTGGGCTTGGGAAGACTGTGTGATTTCAGATGATATCATTAAGCCCTGGCAGGTGCATTGTGTGGTGGGTCAGGCAGCTGAGAAGCGCTCTAGAAAATCTGATTTTATATGGGATAGCAAAGAGCAGCTACAGCTGATGGTTATGTTCATCTAATTCTCAGAAGGGAAGAAACACAATGACAGTTGGCAATGCTCAAACATCTGAGAGTGTTTGGTCCCCTCTCGGATTCTGCTAAAATTATTAATGTTCTCCTTTCCTGGTATACACAGAAACACTGATGACAGTATCTTACGGATTCAGACTGCTTTGATTGTTTTCATCTGTGGAACCCCAAGAGCTTCTGTGCAGGCTCTTTGGCCCGTGTAACTCGCAATCCATTCATCTGAAATTTTGTAAGTCTACCTTGGCATAAGTCAAGGGGGGCATTTCCCCTCAACTCGGGGACAAGCGTGCCTGACAGCAGATGAAGAAACACTAGTTTGATGCTGTGTGGTCAGTTTGAAGAGGGGGGGTGAATGAGCAAAGAGGAGTGGTGAATCTTCCAGAGATTATTTCAAGAAGTACAGTGCCAGAGAGGAGGAAGATCATGGGATCTTAGTAGTTTTGTACCCTGGAGTCATTATTGTTGTATCCTACCACGTCCCAGAAATTGCACCTTCCAAAATAAGGAGATGTCCTACCCAGTGACGGTATGTACTACTTCTAAATGCTGCATAGGGTTTGAGTCCCAAGGGACTGTAAACTGATTCTTTGTAGCCATATACAAAGTATAGGGGCTGAAACAAGGGGCTGCTCTGAAAAGAGGCAGCTAACATTTAGCATGTTTGAAGAGCGATGGCTGGGAGCAGAAAGGACGCCAGAGCAATATGAATAGGCAGAGGCAGAGACTGGCGGGGATTTGGACCAGGCCATTAGGACCGATTCAGGAGCAGAGAGGAAGTGCCCTATGGCTTTAATGAAGACTTTGGTTTTCTGATTCATTTGCAAAACAATACTTATAGCGGCATGTCATTTCCTTATCTCATGAGCATTGGTTAATTAGAGGCTATGTGAATGCTAAATGAGTTTTGGCTCAGCCCTACACTGGAAAAAATGGGAGGTAAAGGAGAAAGAAAACTAAGAGGGAGAACAAAGGTTGGATTGAACAGAAGTGTTCTTGACAAAACTGTCCATGGGGAAAAAAAAAAGACGACTCAGACATTTTCAAGTTAAATATTTCATTCTGGTGAAAGCAGTGGTTGTTTCTTTTCCATTTTAGAAAGGGTTTTTACAGAAGGGGGAAGTAGTAGAAACAAGAATTAAACTTCAAAAGCATTTACAAAACCAGTGAAAATAGAGGTAGGTGGTGGGCTGCTGGTAAGAGCTGCTAACCAAGAGAGTAAGTAGGATATTCATGCTGGATATGAAAGGAATATTAGCTTCCCTCTGCCTGAGGAGAGGAAGAAGCCTAGGTGAGCAACCGAAAGATCTGTAGAAGGTCAGGTCCTGAAATGAGGATTCACAAATAGCAAAGCCACAGCAGAAAAATCCCAGTTAATTCTTTCCATTTAAGCTCCTTCTCAAAATGCTTAGAAGGCTTCATACATGATCCTTTCATTATGGGAGACAAATGAGGTGAGTTGTCTTCAGCCGAAGTGGCAGTGGAAGAGGTTGTGTGACAAACTGATGCAATGAATAATTGTGTTTACATTTCCAGGACCGGCTGGTTTTCACCCAAAAGTTCTGAGGGAACTCAAATAGGAAATAGCAAACTATCAACTCCGGTTCATAAGCTGCCACTTAATTTGCTTTTTGGTATCAGAACAATGGCAAATGTGATGCACATTTAACAGACTTCATGGAGCTGGAATACTTTTTGTCTTCCTTACATACCAGGGAAACTGATAGAAAGTATAAAAATAATAGAATTATTATGTCCATAAATCATATGATCGAATGAGGAAAAACTAGTGTGATTTTCTTAGGGGGATATTAATTTCTCACAAATCTGTTTGTGTTCATTAGAAAGAGTCAGTGAAGATACTATTCTGGATATTGTATAAATGAATTTCTAAAAAGGTTTTACAAGCTCTTTCATTAGGTAGCCTTGTAGAAATGAAGCCCTCAAGAGGAAAGGTACTGTTGTGAATTAGGAGCTGACTGAAGATGGGAATAAATAGTCTGGTTTTGTAGTTGAAGACGATTACCGGGGTGTCACAGAGAACTCTGTTGGGCCTGTGCTTCCTAAGTGATACAGAAAAGGGATGAATGGTGAGATGACAAAGTTTGCTGATGATACAGTAGTCGTCAGGGTAGGAAAAAAATTGCCAATGGTAGTGTTCAGGGTAGAAAAAAACAAAAGATGTTATTCCAGGTTTGCAGAAAGGTTTCGCAGTGAGTGGGCTAAAATGGCAGATTAAATTCCCAGTAACATACATGGCATAAGCCAGCAGCCAATACACATACAATTATAGGGTTTAAACTGGTTATTACAATTCAATATAGAAATGTTGAAATCATTATGGCTAGCTCTTTGAAAACATCAGCTCAAGTGGCAGCCAGAAAGTCAATTCTTGATCGGAATTTATTAGGAGAGAAGTAGAGAGCCAAACTGAAAATTCATTTATGCTCAGGATATCTCTGTTGTGCGGGCATATCCTGGGCACTGTCATCTTTCTCTGCTTTCAGGAAAGGGTATGACAAAGCTAGAAGAGGTGTAGAGAAATAAGGATAGTTAGAGGAGCGAGATGACTTCAGAAGGTGATTGGGCAAATTCAAGGAAGAAAAGTCATGAAGGGTTAATAACAAAAATTTTAAGTAAAAAATGAAGTGTCTGAACTTGGGAGTATATAGCAGGAATAGTTAGTGGTGTTCTGACTTCTCTCGGCTCTTGTAGTCTCCCTCTCAACATCCTTTATTGACTCCTGTATATGCCATACTTATTGGTTCATTTGGTCCCATACAGCTAGTCTGGGCTCCTAGAAGCTCATGGAAGCTTCATTTCCCCCTGGCCATCAGAGGACCCTCATCACAAGGCTGGCTCTGTGCTGTTCTGGTCTGGGCTTTGCAGTCCAGTAATGCTCTTCCACTTCCTATCAAGTGTTGTAATCTTTGGGCAAAAAAGTCAGCTTTTGACCAAAACCTGATAGTTAAATCATGAACTTGGTGGTATGCCCTGAATCAGGCTGAGAGTGGGTGTAAACTTGATGTGCTCAAGTTGCTCTTGTCCTGTATTAGAAATAGGGGTACTTTGTGGGAGAGGAGGATGGGGAAGCAGTTTAAGATTTCCCTTAGTAGTTTTGGCTGAAAAAAA
>NW_008824549.1:415049-441529 GCF_000699105.1 Pygoscelis adeliae | reverse complement strand
TGAATTCATAGCAGAGCCTTTTTCACCCTTTTTACAGTAGGGTCTGTGCGCTCCTTGGCGCATCCCGGCTTGAGGCAAAGGGCCTGTAGTCGCTGTCAGACCCTCTCATAGGCAGTTAGGAGGGCCGTGTGTTCTGTGCAAGCAGAGCACCATCACAGGAAAGGTTTAAGAAATCTTGCCTCAGGACCAACTGATCCCTAGGAGGCTACAGAGCACTGCAGCATTGATTGCTTTATAAACCGGATGGGGAGGAACAAAAAATCCGTGCAAATACTCGAGTGTCCCCTTCTATGTGTTGGAGGGTAATTGGCTACCAGTCTTGGTCACAGGAAAGAGTTCCTACTTTGTAACTAAGACTTCACTGCTTCTCAAAGGTTTTCATACTCATTTGTTCATCTAGTCTTCTCTTGTGATGCCTGTCGCAGTCCTGGCAGAACACGCTAAGGAACTCAGGTTTGTTTATGGTCTTTTAAAGATGAGGGGGAAACAAAAAAAACCAAACCCACAAAAAAAAAAAGCCTGGTAAAGTGTTCTTAAAGATCTTAATTATGGATTCAAAATGAAACAGTTAGGATAAAGCCATGTTTTTACAAAAAAAAAACCAGTGTGCATGTGAAAGGGAAAAGTGGGTATGTGAGCGAAGACCCAAGCCCTGTTGCAACAGTCTGTTGACATTGCAGGCATGAAATACGGTTGTTCATAGTATTTGGCAGGGTATTTCAGAGTAGATTCTTTGCTTTTATCTGCAGGGGATAGGAAGTGCTCAGGCCCTTGCTTGAGGTAGTTATAAATATTAGCTTTATAAAACCAGTGTTGAAACTACAGAAACCTGTAGAGCCAGACTGCAGAACTCATTGGTACAAACATATTCGGGAACTGGCAGAGCTGTCTACAGAAGAAAGGAAAAAGATGGTGCCTGAAGACTGTTACTAATCTGTAGTATCGATGCAAAGCGAATGAGACTTGTAGGGCTGGGTACTGTTTTGGTCTCGTGCTTTGATTCAGGCCTGTCTTGTTAGGTTGCACTCCTACGTCTGATCATGGCAGGAGAAAATAATCTTAACATTGAATTAAACTCACATATGTGGTTTTTCACTGCTGTATCAAAATAGCTGCTTTCGTATTTGCTAATCTCTAGAGGCACTGAATTCAGGAAAATACTATGGGAGAGTGGGAATGCAGCACAGTGACGGCTGGGTTGCAAACAGGCTTTGTGTGTTTCACTTCTGTATCAAGATGAACTGCAGAATACAATGTCAGGATAAAGAGAACCAGATATTTGCATCATTATGAGATAACATAATGACTATGTTTTACTGAAAGGAACAGAGTTTTATTGGCTGAGCAAATCCTCTGGCGGCAGCTTCTTTTTCCATTCCAAATGCTTTTTCCCCCCTCAAACTGTGAGGAAATCTTGCAATGCTGCTTGTAAAAAGTAACACCGGTGAGTTGACATTATTTAGGGGATGGGAGGTCACACCAGCTGCTCTTCAGTGACTGCAACAGATGTTCCTTCCTAAAAAGGACATGCTGTACTCTTTCTCCAGTGTTCTGGTGTCTCCAAAATACTGTATATCAACTGCTGCAGCTTTTGCACAGAAGTCTTGGCATTAGGTATTTATAGTTACTCCTACACGGGATGACTCAGCCCCTCTTTTAGACAAAAGAACACCGTTGGTTAAAGCCTTCCAAAAATTGTCAAGTGGGAAAACTTTACAGTTGAAATAGATCGTGCCCTCGGGATTTCACTGCTCTGTATTTTGATTCGCTAATGAAGTCCTACGGTGGTCTTGGTGCTTTGGTTCTTTTCAGTGGAAACAAACAAAAGACGGATGAAGATATACTCCCTTAATGACTTTGCTACTAAAAAAGCCCCAATCTGGTGTGAGGATGCACTGGGTTGATTTTAGGCTGCTACTGGTTAACGTCTGCTGTTTCTGATGAAATGCAGTAAGTCCACTGAGAAAGAAAGATGCTGTAAATGTAGTCAAGAAAATGTTTGCTACCATCCTGGGATTCCACCTACTGTCTTACATGATGCATTTTTATCCATTTGCTTTGATAAATGACGTATCGACATGGTTTTTAGGTGAAGGTCCATTAGTTTGGTGCTCAGTACTGATTTGGTCAGCTACCAAACAAGGTGATGCTGGGAAATTGCAAGGCTACTGAGCAAAAAGAGCAGTCACTTCTATATTGCTACCCCTTTTGCTTCCTCTGACATTTGGGATAGAACTTGCTGTTTGCAGTCCAAAGCAAATAACATCTAGCTAATAATACTTTGATTTACTGGAAGTTGGAGATAATGGAGAGGTAGTGTCGCCTTTGTGCCAGGAATTTTAAAATGTCAAATTTTTGGTTAAAAGACCAAGTCTCAAGATGAGGGGGTGATGGAACAGGCTTCTGGATACATTCTAAAATGAAACAAGTGGTTTTTCATCTGCTAATTCTGGAGTTAATATACTTACTTTCTTTTCTCTCCCTCCCCTTTTTTATTTTTATTTTTTAATTTAAACAGTACTACAAGGCCTATGCAGTCCTATCACAGCATTCAGTCACTGAACTTACATGCTTGTACACTTCTTTCCCTGAGACTAAGGTCAGATGCCAGCTGTCTGCAGGATGCAGACGCAACATGAAGCCCCTTTCTCATCTGAGGTTCAGTTCAAGCACAGGTTTTGTAACTCACAGGACACTGTGAATTAGCAAATTAAAGCGCTGCAGCAAGAATTGAGCATTACAAAACTGAATAGTCCATAGTCCCCAGTCATGTCACCCAGTTTTTGCTGCATGCAGTCATTTCTATATTTGACTATAGAAAGTTCACAGAGTATGCTGGAGCTCACTGATTTTCATGTGACTTTAGGTTGCACTGGGACAAATCTAACTACCACTACTGTGCTTTTAACCATTCAAATTCCGTCTTGTTTAGATGAAATAAACTGGAGAAGTCAGTGGGAGATGGATGACTTACAGAATCGCAAACATTTAATACAGTTAAAATCATTCAGGTTTTTTGGACAAAAAAGGATGTTGGTAGCTATCGTATTTCTTAAACCTTGCTGTTGACTAGATTCTGGTGACAGAAATTAGTCTCAAAGGCAAAAATATCAGAGATGAGTTTCTCATTAAACTTGTACTCTTTCCTAACTGTGTCTTTTTCATCTGAAACGTTTTCTTGGTTTTTTGTATTAAAAAAAAACAAACAAACCACAACCCATCCTGTAGATACGCTGTTTCCACTCCTGTTAGCAACAGTGCTAATCATCTGGTGAAAGTCCCATGTTTCTTTCTGATCTAATGTCCCATTGCAACTCTAATTTTGAAATTGTTTGCCTTATTTAGTAACCATTCTAGTTTTCTTGCTGCTTTTTATTTCAGTGATTTTTCTGCACTCTATAGCAGCACTCAAATCTTATGCCAACGTTGCATCATCCATTATGCAGCTGAATCTGAAAGTAGCGTCATCAGACTTTTTGGTTTCTTTTTAATGGGAGCTGCAGTGGTTCTGAAAATCTTGCAAGATTAAATCCTCCAGTACAGCACGAGCTCTAGAAGTGCAAGGTCTCCTTCAGTGCCCTGCTGCTCTGTCTCATAATTGCACACCCTGTCTGCAGCTACTGCGGTAACTACATTTAAGATTTGCACCTTGAACCCCAACAGCTGTAAATCAGGAGTAAGTCCTAATTAACCTCCTCCCCTCCTCCGCAGGGTTGCTGTGAAATGACAACACATTGCACAGGGGAAAAAAAAAATACTCCATATCCTATTTCCCACCTCCTGAAACAGCCTGCACTTGGGTTTCAGTAAGTCAGCTGCACTGGTGGCTGTGCCGTTGGTACACAGGGGCTTGGCTTCAGCCCAAGAGCAAGACCATTTTTCTACTGGTCAGGTGTTGCCTCTGAAGCGTGCGGTGCTGGATACACAGCGGGGTTATGTATTATTCACCCGAATGCCATGTTTGTATTAGTGCAGTTTGCTCTAGGCATAGGTTGGGGGTTTTCTGTGATATGAGTTAAATGATGTGTGATTACCCTGGAGACAATTTAGTATTTCTGTGAGCCTGACGGGAAACAATAGCCTCATGCCTTGTTTTTAGCTCAGATGTTTTCCTCTTGTTAATAAACAGGATGGCCATAGGAATTTAGGTTGAAAAGCGTTTTGCTTTGCATTTGTAAAGTGTTTTTCTTCAGGGTGCCTTGCAGACATTAATTAATCAGTCTCAAGAAAGTTCTTTTAAGATAGGTGAATAGCATTAGCTCTATTTTACAGATGGGAAAGTGAGGTAGCGAGACACAATACTTTGCTTGAAGCCACCAAGGAAGTAAGTGTCAAAAACCTGGGTTTAAAACTCTGTAGCTTTGGCCGCTTTTCAGCTAAGGTCCAACTGGAGCAATAGGGCCAGGTCAGGCGGTGAACAGGGGGACCTTGGCCACAATGTGTCTTGTGCAAGCTGCACCCGAGCACCGAGGTCCCCAATGGTGGGTTCATAGGAGGTAATTTGTATGAGAGTGAGTTATGTTTATTTACTTGAAATGTTTGTTAGCTGGATGTAGTGGAATTTATTTGTTGCAGGAGTTTTCTGTTTAGCATTCGTCTCGGCTGTTTAGACATAGCCAAGAGGTTATGTAACCTCCAGAACTGTACAGATCTCTTGAGGGAAATAATTTTTGACCTTTCTTCTCAGTTTTCTTGTTCTTTACTAGACTGACGAAGAAATTAGAGTCTAGGTTTGAAAACAAAATGAGGCAAGGAGAGAACGCAGTGAAACATTTCACCCAGACCTGAAAGCTTCCCGTGGCTGCGTTTCTCTTTCGTGTAGGCTGCCTCCAGTCAGTAGACTTTGGTACATTTTTGTAGAGAAAGGTATTTCTACTTCATGCATGATACCTTTGATATTTTGAAACTTGGTTTTGTTCCAGTTTGGAATGAAAATGGCAAGTGTTGCTGGAGAGGGATGGTGACTACAAAGTTGTATCGTCCTCTTCTTGGCATTGGCTGCCTTGCAGCTCAAGGTTCCCAGCCTTGAGGTGGTTTGCGTAACTGGAGATTGGTGTATTTATTGGTAAATATTTATGAATTTAAGCACAGGACTTCATTTTTACGGCTGTGCCTGTACTACTGAATTAAGCATCACTGGGAAGCTCTACTGGCTGCTGTAGTTCAGTCACCTGTGGCACCATGTTGTGGCATAGCCTCTGGCGTGGTTTTGGACCAAACTAGCCTTCTCCAATGATTCCTGGGCAGACTTTGGGAGCTGGCGTGTGTCACACACGGCTCCCAGTGGGTTGCGTGTGTGAGCCTGCGAGGGAGGAGAGTTGCCAGATGTGTTTGCTTGTGGTCTTATCTGACTCCTCCCAGGGGGGCTGCTCAGCCTCTGGAGTTAGAGCGGGGATGAGTTTAGCCTACTAAGGATTTTTAAAGGGATTAAAACCTCTCTTTCTGTTACTGATTTTTCTTAAAAATAGCTCTTTCAGAGATCCAGGCTCATTCTGAAGTGACTTTTTTTTTTTTTTTTTATTAGGCATCAAGTTAAGAACAAGTCCTTATACTATCTCTACTGGTGACTTAGCCCTGGAGGAGCCACTGTGTCAGCCTGTGGGGCATTTCACACTGGAAACAGCATTAGCAGGCACTCTGCCATGTCCTTTTCTCTATCAAACTCCCCCAAAACCATACGCATTGGCATGGGGTATGATTCCCCAGTGGCAGCTCAGATAGCTACAGGAGCCCCAGGGCACCGATTTTGTTAGTGCGCCCTTGCAGTTAAAAGGAAAGAGGAGGGGGAAAAGCAGAAACAGCGTGTGTTCCTTGCAGCCAAACCCTGAGGCCGCACTGGCACTGCAGCTTGCCCCACGTGGCCCCAAAGCACACACAGCCACGGCGCGCGCTGGCCTCCGGCGTGGAGAATTTACAGAGATGCGCTTATCAGTGGAGGGTTTTGGTTTGGATTTGGCAGGTCTGCGAAGGCGGGTAACGTGGCCGGGGTGGTTTGCACCCACCTGGATCCATCTGGGGACCCAAAGGCCCATGGCATTTCACGCTGATTTTCCCTCTGTCCCGTCTTCCTTCAGTGCAGGGAAACCCTCTGCCCCTCTCGGGGGAATTCGTTTTCTGTGTCTGGCTGCGTTTGGGTTCTTTATTTATAATACTGTAGGTGAGGCTGGTCATTAAAGCAGCAGCGTTTTCCTGAGGTGTGTTTTTTTTCCATTCAGGGGAGGCTCTCTGGAGCTACTCCAAACCACATGTGAAAGCCTTTTTTCCATTCTAGTGAACCCATTTTTCCACAAGCAGTTCCACCCGGCCTTCGTCCCAGCGTGGAGCTGCACCCAGAATGGAGGCACCACATTGTCTCCGACAGCTCTGGTGGCGTCGGGCAATGCGGTCCCCTCTACATGTTGGTGCGGCACATGAAGCCTCTCTGCTGCATGGTTTCCAAAAGTCACCCCTGTCCTTGGGGCTGCACTTCGAGTTAATTTAAACCTCCAGCTGTTTTAATAATCCTCAGGGGACATACAGGTAGTGGCCAGTCCCCAGTGACCAGGCGGAGATTAGGGATTAATAAAGTACAGATACCCCCATTTATCCTTGGACAGGAAATGAGCCCCTGGGAAGTTTTGGGTCTTTGCATTTTGAGGCTTTCAGGGTGGAAGAGTGCAATGACCCTTTGATAATTTTAGAGAGGAAGGACAGTAGCAGAGAGAGTGCTGATACAAGCATGTCCTTGCAGCGCAGTGTGTCCTTCTTTGATGGGATTGGTTTAATGAGAAAATATATGATTCTTTTGGTCAATAAATCAAGATTTCTGCATCCCTTCTAGAAGCTGACAGTGGCCAAGACTGTACCAAGGAATGTGCTTGGAGAATAAAAAAAAAAAAAAATGTAAACATAAATCTCTTCGCCAGCTTTGCAGGTAGTTCTTTTCTACTCACAAATGTCCAGAAGTCCCTCAAATTGCAAAACTGCAGCTACACAGTTATCAGTAATTCAGTTTAAAGCTAGTTTAGCTACCGCTACACAGTTATACTCTTGGGATGTAACATAGATACTTAGATAATGATCTCTTCCAAATCCTGCTGATTATTCCCATTTATTTTGTTCTGAATGTTCTTTGGTTTATCTGCACATTTAAGGAACTCTATTTTCTTACTTTAAAAATGTCCTTTCATGATCACGTTTTTCATTATAAGTTGTCTATACCTTTGATTTGCAAATAAATTACCTTTTTTTTAAGGTAGTTTAAGAAAATGAACAGATCAAGAGGTTTAAATCTCTTTTTGTATTCTTCCCCTCTCCTGTGGTTTTTCCTCATATGAAATGTGATTCTTCTGAAAGGCATTACTTGGAATAGTTTGAAAGACTGTGTTGTCTTTCAAGTATAAAGAGGGGACCACTTCTTATGAATGTCACGCCAAGGAGGGAAATGTTTCTTCATTATTATGTTGCTCTTGAGGGTTTCGTATTATCAGGCTGAAGGGAACTTAACAGGTTGTAGTTTGTACTTTGTCACAGGGCATTTTCTATTTCACTATTTCACAAATAGTGATTATATACAGAAGAGCAACATCTGACCCTGCCCAATTAAACCCTCAGTATCCAAAACTAAAGCAATCTTTCTGTGCCAACCCTAGAGGAATCCAGAAACTATCCCAAACCCAAGCCCTTTGTGTGTCCTGTCTGTCTGATGACTTTGGGAGCAAGCTTTATGTCATTTGGATCGATCAGCATTGGGTGCTTGGGCGACTTTTTGGTGGGATAACATTGTGCTTTAAACACAAACTTTGGTGGCAAGCATGGTGGCTTACAAAAAATGAAACTGGTGTCCCATCATGGTCAGCTTGGCACAAAGAAAAAAGCAAATGTGTTTTTTCTTACTCTGTTGTGCAAGATGCGTTGCGTGACAGTTGTCGCTTTTGGGACAAGAATAGTCAAATGTGCGAGGCAGACATTTGTATGGCTTAAAATAGCAGGAACTTTCTGGTAATAGAGGGATAATTCTGTGTAAATGGATTTGCATGAGGAAGAGATGTAAAGAAACTCTAATACTACTTTTTGTAAAGAGAGCTTTTTTCTATAGAGACTTAGTTTGGGTAAAAATGGGCTTTGTTTGATAAGAGAACAAGTTGCTGTAATTGAAATATGCATTTTCTCATCTTTCAGACCCCTGGAAGGAGGAATTTCACAGTCTAGTAAAGCTATGTAAACTCTGTACAACTGCAAGTAAGCAGTCAGTTGTACTGCCAATAAGCACTAATGCTTTTCCATATGAAATTCTGCTGTGAATTTCTACAACTCCAGAAATACACTTTAAAAATGTTTATCCATCGTAACATTTGTCTTTGGCTTAGAATTTTTTCTATGTTTATCAGAAATGGAAGCTGAGTCAAGTCATACTCCATGCGGTGAATGGCGTTTGCGAGTGAGAGGAAAATTGTAAAGTAGGAAAGTTGAGACAGTATGCCTAAAAGGTACAGAGAATAAGGAGTGACTGGGGTTTCCAGGAAAGAACAAGTTATATGCAGACATTGACGTGACCTTGAGAAAACACACTATGTAGAAGTGGAAAAGATAGGCTTTTTATAAAGTTACATAAATACCCAGAAGTTTGAAGATCAGAAAAATTCAGTTTTTCAAGCTTTGGACATTTCATGCAACAACATTAGAAAGCATATTTTTTCTGTTTGTATGCTTATGTGGGAAGAGACAGTCTAGAACAAAAGGGATGTTTTTTGGTCCTTCAGCTGTGGTTGGTGGTTTTTTGTCATCACCTTATGCTCAAGGTGATGATAATCACCTTTTTATTTCCACTTTTTTCCCCTCAAATTCAGAATTAATTATTTCTAGATAGAGTTGATTTTTTTTAATTTTGTAAGTGCTTTGAAATTTTTTCTTACAGAGTCACAAAGAGTTTTGAGATTTTTTTTTGTCACCAAAAGAAGTCACAATTTCTCTCCTTCAGTTTAGCAGAAGATTTTCTGACCCTTGAACATAAGTTTTATCTTTCTATCACAAGAGAAAGAGAAGCAGTCTCCAGAGCCCTGCTTATCTGTAATTACAGCCATAATCTGCAGTAACCTTTTATCTCAAAGAAAATTGGTTTAAAAAGGGAAATGAGAAGCTATGGAAGCAAGGAATATAGACTTTGTATTTAAGTAGCTGGCTGATAATTAAGTGGTTTGGAAGAGGTCAACCAGTTCTTTGCAGTAGTATTTTAAAGTTCAAGTTACCAAAATTAGCACTGTTTATTCTCTTGTAAACGTGGACAAAATGATAATTTGTACTTTGCTGCTTTTTCAAAATTGATGCTTGGCCATGGTATGAAGTGATATATGGATGTTTTTACAAAGGTTTATTTGTTGGCTAAACCAGCAATTTATCTCAAATATGGGAAAAATAAAACACATTCACTTTTTATAGAATATTTATAGTTTAAAAAAAAACCCAAAACACAAACCCTCTAACCAGCTGCAGAAGATACATGAATAACAACTAAGGTGGTACATTTAAAAAATGTGGTTAAGTACATATGATCACATTTCATGTTTCCATATGATTGCCATTTTGACAACTGGGAATCCTCAGAGCTCATAAGCTGAGCCAATGCTATTCAAATTTAAAATACTACCTGATCTTGCAGCAGTGCTGAATTCTGGGCAAATAGTCGATCCTGCTCGCTTTAGCTGCAAGCAGAAACATGAGACCAAGCCCTTCCCTGAATTTTCTGCTTCTCCTTGAGCTGAGCATATCCCATACCCTCTGATCTCTCTCAGTGTATAGTACGGAGCTGAAACATATCCTTTTTGAAACTGGAAAGTACAGACATGGATAAAATGTTTAAAGCGGAGATTTTTGGATTGCTAGTGTATCCCCTCACCCTAAGAAGGACTGGAACCATGTCAAGTTATTATCAGGGATTTTCTTTGGGCTCTGTTTATTGTGCTGAAAATCAACAACAAAATCTTAGGAAAAAGGCAGATCAATGTAAATCCAATAGCCAAACAAAGCAAAAACTGTTTTCCTCTCCAAAGATTTGATTTTTAGCTGGGCTGCTGGGTTTCTCTAGACCATGGTGGAGGTCTGGGAGGTCCAGTTGGTTGTGTGCATCCTTCAGCCTGCATTTTTCAGTGAGGACATCCCCTTGCAACTGTGGTTGGCCTGACTGACTTGGATGGAGTTCTTGTGCCTGCTTCTTCTCTTTTCCATTAGCTTGCGACACTCTTCTGATGTACTCTATGTAAATTAATAGCTACTCTGTGGCCATAGGAATATAAGCCATTATGGAGCCTATTGCAGGACTGGCGATTGCTTTTTTTTTTTTCCTAAAATCATTGATTATTTAACTAGGAAGAAGGAGGATTCAATTTGGGTAATGTTCCAAATGATTTACAAATATCCTCTAATTGCATTATGTTGCAAAAATACTGAGGAGCCTGGATCCCAGCGGAGAACATTAATACAGCTTTCATGTGTCTTCATGACCCCACCCTTCACTACTTTGATTAAACAGCAGGAAAGGAAAGAAAACCTCCCTCGTAGCTTTCCAAAACGATTGCAGTACTTTTGTTCCTTTTGCTTTAGTTTGGCTTGCAAAAATTACAGCCTTTGCTTCATAGCAACTGCTATAATTACAGCTGCAAAAGGATTTCAGTTATAGCACGGTTTTTTCACACTGTCATACCTTTTCAGCAGATTGCTTTTTGGGGAATGAAATTTTCCATGTGGCGTGGCTGTGAGAAGTAGAAGGAGAGGGGCTTTTTTACAAGGGCATGTAGTGATAGGACAAGGGGTAATGGCTTTAAACAGAAAGAGTGCAGATATAAGGAAGAAATTCTTCACTATGAGGGTGGTGAGGCACTGCAACAAGTTGCCCGGAGAAGTTGTGGATGCCCCATCCCTGAAAGTGTTCAAGGCCAGGTTGGATGGGGCTTTGAGCCACCTGGTCTAGTGGAAGGTGTCCCTGCCCACGGCAGGGGGGGTGGGACTAGATGATCTTTAAGGGCCCCTCCAACCAAACCATTCTATGATTCTAAGTGGGACTTTCTCTACTTGTCCTTGGGTTTGGGCGAGGTTGGAAAAATACACACTTGAGCTGTTTTATTTTTTCGTCTTTTTAACATCTACACAAACAGCTTACATTTGACATGATGTAAATGCAACAGCTGAAGACAAAATAGTCTTCCTCAAGGAAGACATATTTTAAAAGTTTGAAAAATAAAAGTGCTTACTAGTAAGCTCATAGTAATAAAATAAAGGTCTAAAAGGTGTTTGAGTGCTTTCAAGGGAAGGCTTTTACAATCAGAGCCTGAAAAATGTTCTTTTTGTGACCAACTGTAGTTAAGGTCTGACACCACATAATGAGGACACCCCAGGGACAGTGTGGTGGGAAGAGACAGCATGTATCTTCCTCTAAAAGTGTCAGAGAGCTGCCATCCTGTTGGGATCTGGGGAATATCTGTGACAGAGATGAAGGTACCACAGTGGGGTAAAATCCTTCAGTCTTTGAATAGCAGCTGCAGTAAGCACCCAACCTGTCTGGGGGGGGTGGAGGTGGTGAACCCTGTAGATCATAAAATACATTTTTTGAAAGGAAAAGTATCTGAGAAGAAGAAAGCAAGACTTGACATCTCAGTGCTTAATTCCCAGGTAAGCTGTCCCTCTGCCCCTGATGGCAGGCTGTCCTCAGAGCAGGGATTTACTCCGACACGTGGAGCTCCCATGGAGAAGCCCACTGCCCTGGTGAGGGGTGCATTACAGCTTTGCATGGCAGCGCACCCGGGGAATGTGCTCTTTGGAAATCCCTCACCAAAGTGGAGTGGAGCTCCAAGGCCAAGCGCACCGTCCTAACTTGAGGCTGAAGCTGAGAGCCAGATACCCAGCACTACTTCAGTGAGTCTGACTGGGAAGTAGAGACAGCATACAGTGATGTACATGAGCTTTTATTGGGCCTCTGGTACATTTTTAAGGCATCAATTTCTTTGAAATTTTTTTTTGTTTTTTAAATCCTCATTGCCCAACTAAGATTGTGAAGTGCCAGTAGGTGGCTTTTGAAGAGACTGAGGTCTTTAAACTGACTCCCAGTAAGATTGGGAACTGACTGTGAGATTAATGAAAAGGAGTTCACATCCAGCTTGGACTAAAAGGTGAATCTGGAGATACAAACCTGTTCTCCAGAGTGGCTTGACAACGTTGTGACTCCCAGTGCATGCTGTATTGCTTACAGCACAGAGACTGAATGTGAAGATGCTGGTTTCCTACAAGCATTACCTGGTGAACATACTCTTTCCAACTGTTTACAACTTGGAAAGCCTACCAAAATGTTCATCTGAGCTCTTTTTGCCTGAGTTGGAGTCTTCAGGTACTACCAGGGAAGGATGGTAGAGGAGATATACTTTATAACTACAACAAAAGCAGAACAAGGCAATTATCCAGAGCGCTTCTGCTTAGAAGCAGAATCCCATTTGTGTATTTGCTTTTTCCCCACATGCACTTAACCACGAAGTGGAGCTGAGGTGAAAGATTCAGAAAACCTATGGCTAGATAGAAAGGATTTGATTCATTATTCATGCAGCTAGAATTAGTTGGCATAATCTGTGTTCGATTCGCAGGCCAGGTACCTGGGCTGTAGCCCTATTTCTGCCCCTGCACCATCACACACTGTGCACTCCGTTACGCAGGACTGAACTAGATCGTTGAAATGAGTTGGCTCTGAACAGACTTTTTAATGAGAAGGCAGCTGAGCCCGCTCTAAAGCCTCGTGGTGCTAAGAGCCATGCCAGTGCAGCTGGGAGAGTAGCCTTGCAGATGTAAGAGAGAGCCCAGTGTTACAGCCAGATGTTGTGTAGCGTGGAAATACAGCTGCCACGATTGAAGGAGCGCGATCGGTCTGCACAGTGCCTGAACGGTCTGCAGCAAGGTTCCACATAGGGGGCTCTGGGGCTGCTCTTCATGTCCGCTGTGAAAACTGGTTTTCCTTTTCATGCTGAGTTTTTCATGTGCACTGCCTCCACTTGTCCTCTCTCCAAAAACATTTCCTTCCTCCGTTGCACTTTGTACTTGTTTGCTATCTGGCTAACCAGATATTTGTATTGTATTAATAGAAAGAGGTGGTTTTAGGAAAGCAAGGGTATACTTTACACTTACTTCAGTTCAGAGACTGGTGATCTAGTTTTAGATTGCTTTATGTCCTCCTTCGGGGTGTGGGGGGGGGAAGGGGGAAGGCTGAATATATGGATTTTCCAGCAAGCAGATGGGTAGAAAGTAAGGAGAGTTAAAAACAGCACTAGGAGTTTTTAAGAATAACTTCCAAAGCCAGAATGCGTCTCCTTTTTTTGGTTTAAAAGATATGCAGTGTATGTCTGAGTGCTTCGTGTATAAACGACCCCTGACAGCATTGTTGTAAATGGCTGTGGAGGTGTTCCTTAGGCAGACCAAAGGCCAAGTGCCTTCATTAAGCAAGAAGTGCCACAGAAGTTTTATAAATCAAAAATGGCTTTGTCTGCCTTTCCCACAGCTGTCTCCGTGCCTCTTTCCCTTTCAAGACCTCCTGACACTCACTTCCCTCCGGTGAGGTTTGCAAGATCTGAGCTGATGAACAAAGAGTAGGTTGAGGAACTATGGGATGGACCGGTCTAGCCCTCATTCTGCTCTGAAAAGTATACATATATTCTTAGCTCCCAAAAGTATATGAGGGTAGGGATATCATTTTGCCTTCTTAAAATCTTTGGATATTGTGACTGCATTTTATTCAAGTGGCAGTGGTGGACGTAAAGATGAGTCTCCATTACAGGTCTAGGTTCTATACGACCCTAAGTGGTGTAGTCCGAGGGTCTGGTAATGGGCTTACAGCAGGCAGCAGCAGCAGTGGCAGGGAAGAGCTGGAGACCACTGGAAGAACAGAAGTTGACTTTAAGAACAGGCTGAAAGAGCTTGTGGGCAAGCAGTGCTGTGGAGAGGAGCTTGAAAATGTTTCCTTGCTGTATGTTGCTGCTGTATTCAGAGAAGTGGGACTTTGCATATACTCTTAATGTGAAAAAAGGAGTTCCTGACTGCATCTTCAGTCTCAGCTCCTAACAGACGTGGAACGGATAGTTTGCTTTTAAGAGTATTAGTTGGAAATATGTCCAGTCTTCACTCTCGCTGACTAAGGTATTCTCCTTTCCCATCCCATCCTTTTCAAATGGTCTGTATTTTTAGGTTGTCATGCCTTTGGGGGGTTGTTTGTTAATGTACTGTTTATTCTCTGTGGGGATTGCCCAAAGCAGTTCCTAAGTAATACCTTGCTTTCAAACCGTACATTATGTCTGTCTTGATAGAAAGCCAATTTTAATTGTACGTGGGATTTGTGTGTGTGTGTTTAAGAAGCGGTCCTAAAGCAAGCCTAATGGGGCTAAGCTTGAAGTTTGAACATGGTTGATAATTGAGTAGAGGTCTTCCACAAACTTTGAGTCATGTTTTTGTAATAAATGTTTAGTACATTACAGTACAGTGTAAAACACAGGGAAGAGAAGAAGAATATGTTAAAGTTTTAGAAAATGGAAATAAAAACGGAGGCCTATTTTGAACTGTTATACCCCTTATAGCTTGTGCTGTTGGCTCAAGGCTGGGCAGCAGCTCATGATACTACCCAGGATTTTTCAGAGTGGGGAAGTGATCGGACCAAGGGCAGATTTTGAAAAATACAGACTCGAGCTGCATCTGCATTCACGTAGGAACAAAATAATAGCTATATGCATGGTCAGTTGGAAGGGTAAGCACTTGATTTACATCAAGCTGCACATTCATGTACCCAGAGGTCCAAAGAGAATGCCAATGGGCAGGTGCCATTTTGGCAGGGATTTCCAGAGAAACCTAATTTTGGCTAGTGCTTTGGCTCAAAGTTTGAGTGTGATAGTACTGTTTTGAAAGTTGTCATCTGAGATGTCGATATGTGAACTCTTAGTCTCAGGAGTCATTACTTGAGTTTATTAAAATTCTACCCATCAAGTTGGAAAGTATAAAAATGTTTTCTTTGACCAAATGCTTTAAAAATAGTTATTAAAGGTGAACGGGTGCGAAGGATGTGTAAAATACCACTTTCAAAGTGTGTTAAGTTTTTGGTTTTGGCACGTCACAAATGTGTTTCAGGTCTGCACAGCTGCAGTGGGACAGTGGTGTTCACCTGCACTTCACCTCTGAGGCAATGGTTTCCTCAATTAGGTGCCCAGGTTTTCGCTTCTTTCTTTGCCTCCTTTTCCAGTAGAAATGATTTCTGGCCATTTTGCATTGAGTAACCCAGATTTTGTTTGAAAAAGACTATTTTCCCCTCATTGGGTTTCCAGAGAAGGAAATTAACAAACCTTCGTAACTGTTATTCTGAATCCTAGGGTAGTCATGGCCTCTCCTGGGTAGCCAATTTTCATTTTAAATTCCATTTACGTTAGCCAAGAAAGTAAACTGGCAGATCTTCAGTCTTTATATAATTTCATCTTTGCAAAGCAGATAACATTATTGTGGTTTATGTAGTATACAGAGAATACCACAAATATCTCAATTATTATTTCCTAAAGCATTAAGGTTTAACAGCACTTATGCGTATCTGTCTTGCCCAAGGATTTGAAGTTTTAGTAAAATGTTTCATCCATCTACAACAAGCTGGGGAATTGCTGGCAGTGAACACTTGTTACTTTAGGATCCTCAGGAGGATTTGTAATATATTTTTATGTTGTTTTGGGTTTTCTGTTTATTTTTTTAAATACCCTTTCCAAGGAAAAGATGTGGTGGTTAATTTGGTCATCTCTAAAGGTAGACCTTTGAGATTATATGTGCTGCAGACCGGCAGTTTAAAGGAGTGGAAAAGTCAATTGAGGCTATTTCTACATAACGGAAAGGGTTTTCCTCTCAGAGGCCTTGGAAAAACTTGCTGGAGGTGGATACCTACTACCGTAACATGATCTTTATTTTTCCCTTTTTGTTTCCTTTTTAAATGTCATATGCTAAGAGAAGCCTCTTCTTTACTGATGAATCGTGGTAAAAACAGGTTTCTGTGGAAAGAGAATTCCACCCACTTTAAATAAAAAGAAAACCTAAAAATCGTTCCATATTTTTAACAAAATAGAGCTAAGTAAGCCTTTTCTTTTCATCTTGTCACTTGTGATGTCTCATTTTATTCTTCCTTGCCTGACTGTGGTCTTTTTAAAAGGAATCGGATCACCTGTGGGTGGCCATAAATCATTTCTGCCATCTAGGTTTAAACACCTACTGTGTTGCATGGAGCTTTTTACAGGACATTTTTCCATTCTTAGTAAAAAGCTTTCTGTCTACTGAGCTGCACTATACCAGTAAGTCTAGGGTATAAATTTGCCTTCATGCTGTTATTTGTGGGTGTTTTCATGATTTCAGATTATGGAGATTTCATGCTGTCACACTTGACATCAGTCTGGATGGTGAGGAAGCTGAGAGTAGTTGTTTGGACACATGCATTTATCTTTACAGAGAAAAGGAAGAGGTGCAGTGCATTCTTAGAGAGGTTTCTCAACTCACGTCCCTTCCTATGTTGTTCTTTAAGATGGTAAAACATTTCTGACCTATTGCCTGGCTACTCCATGGCATCTGTAATGGGGCCATCAGTACTTTTAGTATAGCAGCTGTACTTCGTCCCCTCAGAATTTATGTGGGAGTCTTTTCCTCTGTGATTGTAGCCTCTTCAGAATAAAGTTGTGATGCAGTAATGAAATAAATCCTAGCAATATTATTGGCCCATCATTTGATGATGGTAATAAAATTGTTCATACACAAAGGCAAAAGTGCTTCATTAAATACTTACGCATTTTGTAAAGGAGGAGGAGAATGCACTCATATTTCATGAAGTTTATGCTGTGCTTTTAATGCATTAGTGAATATGGACGATGTCAAATACTGTTTACCAAAAATAAACACATTACAATGGTCTGGAAACTTAAGAGTCCCAAAGACCAGCTGAAGAGCTCTCTGGCTCCATATTGTTAACTTTTCCTAATTCTTGCAATGCAAGGGAAATTCCAGCAAGCATTAAGGGTTTTGAAGTGTCAATATACCAAAAAAGGGTAGGAAAGCTGATCTGAAGGGCTGTAGATTGACATCATCGCACAAGCAATATAAGGGAAATGCAAATATGTCATGTGATTGCTCAAGAAATTAAAGGAACAAATACAGTTTGATTAAAGAAAAAAAAACCCGAGTAATGAAATAGTGAGTTTGCTCAGTGAAGATAGCTGTGAAGATGTAATAGAGGTTTGGGGGCTTGCAATTTTACTTAGTGTTTTAGGCACTATGGCTTAAAAAAAAAGAAGAAAGGATTTTACAAAATCTGTATATATAAAAGTTAATACTTGGACAGCAGACTGATCTAAAAAGGAGATGTCAGTGTAGAGTTATTAAGTGGGGTTACTTCTAGTGACATTCTTCAGGGATCAATAGAAAGCTTAGAATTAATATAGTTATTAAAGATCTGAAAATAAACACAAAATTACTTCTACATCTTGCAGATTACACAAAAATACTTGGTTAAAAGGGGAGGATAGGGAATTTTTTATAAAGTGCATTGGATCAGTTACTAAGCTGAGCCACTCAACCAGAGTTTATTTTAATCCAGCTAAGTGTGAGGTCATACATCCAGGAACAAAGAATGTGGGTCCCACCTACAAAGGGGAACGGGGCTTGTCTCCTGGAAAGCGGGGGACTTGAGACGGATTTCAGGGTCGTAGCAGACCAACAATTTAACATGACTTCCCAGCATGATGGTTGGCAAAAAGGAGTAATGAGTTCTTTGGGTATACAAACAGAGAGAATGGTAGCTCGGAGTGATTCTTCTTCTGTATAGATCGCTGCTTTGGCCAGGGCTAGAGTTGTGTGTTCACTGATGAGATGCTTTCTGCTTAGATGATGTTGTAAACAACTATAAAACCTGTTCAAGTGTCCAAGGGAAGGCCTCACTTAGAAATCTGAACTAGTCACAGCGTTTATTTTAATGAAGGCCAAGAGGCATCTAAGAAGGTATTTGTAAACTAGCAGAGACAGGCGTGACAAAAACCTGTGACTGAAAGGTGATGCCACGTGCATTTAAAGAAGCCAGACCCAGGACTTTTTAAGTTCAAGAGGGATTACTATAGGACCTAACTATATGCATTTCTGGAAAATATGCTGTAACTAAACAAATGATTTCATATAGTAGAAGGTTAACAAATGAAATGTAATGTCTGGGATATACAAGTAGGCAGACTAAATGATACAGTCTATTACTGCCTCTTAGGATCATTTATTTTTACAAAAAGGAGAATTTCAAGGAGCATCATTAGTATCCCAGTGTTTGTTTCTAAGAGTTTCCTGTTGATAAAATAGGAACAAATTATAACAAAGCAACATCAGTTTCTCTGTACTGGATTTTTGAAGCAGTACCAAAGCAGAGATAGGACAAAATCCCATAGCCAGTGGGATAAAAAAGAGCAGGATGTGGTTTGTGTCTGGGACTGAAGATACAATTTCTGAACAAGTAATACAGAAATTAAGATAAAGGTAAAAATATTACAACTTGCCAGTGCCGATGGGTATGCATTTAATGCATTCACAGCATAGTTCTGTGAATATAACATGCTGCTGGTGAATGTCCAAGTCTAGGCAAACCCATGCAACGTGAGCTGGTGCTTGAGCAGGCTGTGCTGGGCGTCTGATGCACCCTTCTGACCTGGGACTGTTTTGTGAAAGCCTCTTTGTGTCTTCAATCTGACCACTGAAGCTTTCTACACAGCTATTTTTCTTCTGCTTTCTTTAGCTATCACTAAACATTTAGAGGTGGCTGGTGGTGATTTTCAGCATTTGGTATGTGCTGCTTGTAGGGTCAGAGCTTTGCCATCCTGGCCTGTGGCTTTTGTTTTCTTTTCTTCTACATCTCCCCTTTGCTTTGTCTTTCCCAAGCTCTGAGTGCCATGCTTCTGATGCACTTGCAGCTCTCTCCAAGTACTCCCTGATCTCCGCAGTTGCTTCTTGCACTGTCTGATGTTTTTCCTCCGACATGCTTACTGTTCTCTGATCTGCTCTTACTTCAGCGCTGCATCCCAGCCAATTAGGAAATGAACAGACCCTGGAAAAATACATTCCAAAAGTTCATGCAGTAAGAAAACTAAAGAAAGGCTTCACCCCGTAAAATGAAACAACCTCAGCTTTGACCTAGTGGCATAGCTAGGGCAAGCATATTTATTGCTGTTGGCGCTGTGCGCTGTAACAAAGTTGCTTCCAAGCTTGGTGTCGCAGGCATGCAGCCTTTGAAAGCCGATTTACCCAAGGGCAGTGACGCTGCATTACACACTCCCAAACTGGAGGGCAGTGAAGAGCTCTCGTTTGCTTTGGAGCTAGAAACAAGGGTCGAAGCGGTACCTCTTTGGCTGGTGATGTTGAAAGCTGCCTCCTGGTAGGGATCTGACACAGTCAGTGTCAGAGGTGTTATCGGCCCCTGACATGCAACTGGTTCCAGTTGGCTTATGCCTGAGACCTGGAAAGATGCCTTTCTCCACAGTATTGGCTCTTGGTTTTTAATGGGTTGCCATTTGTGGAGGAAGTCATTTTGTATCACCTTTACAAAAAGTGTACAGTGTGCTCAGGGTACCATGCAAATGGTGATCACTGAAATATAGCACAAGCTATTTCTGCTCCTTGGGTGCTGACGGCTATTACCTGCACACACTTTCAGGTATACTGTGAGCAGTTCACAGATGAAGTGGTTGGGAAGTCAGACAAAGTTGCTGTCTTTGAAATCGAAAGTGGTTTTCGTTGCCTGATAAAGACAACATTTCAGTCTCTCTCCATTCTGGCATTTGTGTAGTTTTGTATCTCAGCCTGATGTGCTGAAAACACACACCCACACCCCAGTTCTCGGGGTGAGTCTTGGGTGGCTTTGCCTCCATTAGGTAAGAGGAAGATGCTTCAGTTCAAAAGAATAATCTGGACAGATCAAGATTATTTTACAGCTCTACAATACAAGATAATATCTAGTGCAGATAAACTTGTCTTTTAATGAATTTTTGCTATATTATGTCTTCCTAAAAGCAGAATTTAAAAAAAAAGCCAATCCCCAGCCCCCAACCCCCCTTCTTCTGATGCTTTCTCCCTTCTTACTCCCACTGGTTATAATCTCTTTCAGACCTCTCCCTGAGGACTTGTGTGTATTTAGCTGGCAGGGCATGCAGTTGGGTAGGGGCTAACTCTTCCCTTTTCCAGCTTTGCTGGCATCTCTTCCGTTGCCCCAAACCACAGCATATTCCAGTTGTCTTTTTAGAGTCACTGCATATCATCTAGAGTAGTCTTCTACGTAGGCCATAAATTTCTGTTGCCACCTAAGTGTTACATGTTGTGGAAGTGAGAGACAGGGCTTTGAGGAAGTGCTGCTCTTAGGATGAGCACTCTTGTCCTGGTGGATAAAGTAGAAAATAATCAAAAGTAACCAAATGCAGGCTGCAGATATGTAAAGTGGCAATACCTGCGCTTAATCATATTTGGTTAAAACCTTATTACAGTAAATGCAGTATTGCTGTTGTAAAGGGCCTTTTTTGCCATTCCTCATGAATGCACCTCCAGCTTCTCGGCTTTGATCTGGGGAACTGTATGGTTTGCACTTATTTGCAGAAACATTTGTCTTGTTTGTTTTTAAAGCCAGTGGAACTCGAAGGGAAAGTTGTTTTTCCTTGGTTCCCCTGAGAAACACTTGTTCATCCCGCTTCCATGCGCGGGTTTGAACAATTGCCCTTTGTCGATGTACAATATCCTCCAGCCCAGCCATCTCTGAAAGCCGGGCAGCCGTATCCGCTGACGTGGTTGCTGAGCAGGAGGCTCTGCCTCTTCGTGAATGATCAGTGAAACAAGGGGAAAAGCCTTATCCTTACTGAAATGAATGGCGAGCTTTCCGTTCAGTCATGATTTCAGATGTAAATGGACTAAAATGACCATGAGGTTCCTGAAATATGTCCCGATTCCTTCCTCTTCTTCCTTTTGGTTTTGTGTTGGTTGTGAGCAGAGGCTGGGAGCCTGAAGAGAGGAGCGTGTTAGCGCAGTGGTGTCTGGATGGCCAGAGGAGAATGGGGGAAGAGGAGGAAAATGGGGAGGGAGATGACACGGAGGCAGGGTGTTATTGAGGTGGTTGTCAGCATGCTGATATGTAGGTATGTGCAGGATGGGAGACCTAGAGGCTAATGAAATGTCCTTGGAGTCATCTGTAATGCTTGTGCTATGTAATGGATAAGTTTCCTTCAACTCTTCTCCTCAACATTACTTGGTTAATAATATTAATTCCTATTAATTAGGTTATTACAGAATAGTGAATGGGAATTTGTTATCCTTAGAGATTTTATTGTTTCCAGAACAATACGGTTCCGTCACCCTCTTCAGATATCGCAGCTCATGTGCGTACAGAAGCCATAGCACAGGGGAGTGAAGAGCTCAAACTGTGGGTCCTGAGGTTTCTAGCAGGTACCTAGCATGTGAAACGTGAATTGACATTAAGCATACAAGTAGCTGTCACAGAGGAGCTCTGTTTACATTTTTAAATTCATGTGACAAAGTAGACAATCGTAACACTTTTTTCTTTTACCCGTATTGATTTTAAATCCTGCTCTCAAGAGGATTAGACTAATAAATACTACCTCCTCCATTTAATAGTGGAAGAACAGACTTGGGTCATGTTATTGCAACACTCCTCCCAGGCCCCCATTGTGGAGCTATCCATTCTCCTGTGACTGAAAGAAGGATTTATATTTTTGTGTGTAAATACCTGCAGATTTCTTAAGTAAACTGTTCTTCTCTCAATAGTATGTCAATGAACGTATATGAACACCATTCTTCTCATGCACTCAGCCTTTCTCTCTCTGGTCCATGTATGCAGGCAGGCTGAGTAGTGTGTTGCTTTCTTTGCAAGACTTCCAAGGACCATTTCTATCAGCTCTACTCAACTGAATTAAAATACTGTCAGTAAAAATGTCGATGTTAACGTTCTTTCATCTCTATCCTCTTCTACTGAGGATGATTCTGCTTATTTTCAATCCTGACACAATGCAACTATTTTTTTTCCCTTTAGCTGTTTTTTGTAGGATACTGGGCTTAAGTAGAACGTTTCTTTGTTCCATACATGTGTTTCTTATAAAGCTGTATTGACAAAATGCCTTCTGTCACAATGGCGTTGAAAGGATCATAAGAGCGTATTGTCAGGCCTTCAATTCTAGTCACCTTAAAATGAAGTATCCATCAAAATATTTTTTCCACTGCTATTGTGGTGTTTCATAGCCATCCAGGCTTTCTGTCTTCTGCCCTGACTCTTCTAGCAGATATTCAGCCACCTTGACCATTTGAGATACCAGGGTTAGAACTGAGGGGACATTTGGACATCTGCCAGTTGGTATAGACCAATGCTTTTCTCAAATCCACTGCAAATCTAGGGAATGCAGCAGGACAATCTCATTCAGCTCACAGGTGTTTGACCTACAGATAATAAGGTGACCTGCTAGATATGAGATAGACATACTTTATGACAATGTGAGATAAAATGTGCCCTAGGACCCAGATCCAAGAAGGGGTGTGGATCCTGTCTCAATTCACATAAACCTGTGTTAGATGCTTACTCCCCTTGAGAAACGGCAGACACCTCCAAATGGGAGCAGTCATTTAGTCAGCCACTTTGTGGGATGGTCAGTGGGAAACGCTGCGGAGAGGAGTGTGTCCAGTATCTTAGCCCTCCCTGTGGCTCCCGTGTCCTGTACAGAGATTTTGGGAGAAGCCTTTTGATTACTTCACTGTTGCCTCTTGGGATGCACTTGGAAAGGTGCTTCTGCCGTTTTTTTTCAGAAGGAGGAAGAAAATCCATCTGGAGAGCAAAGGAGTGAGGGGAGGGATGGCTGCTCTCTCTAACAGAGCAGCTCAGGGGTTTACTCACAGCTGCATAGAAGCAGGCTGAGCTCAGGCAAAGGCTGAGGGGCACAGCGCCTTGGAACATCCCGCAACAAGCAGCCGTCAGCTGCAGGGCTGCACCGCGCCTCCAGTCTGAGCTGCTGGACACAGTAAAAGGGGTATAGAAGCAGGAAGAAGGGTTCCTGACCACCCCTCTGGGCTGTGGTTTCGGGAAGGGGCTGGGAGGGTCAGTCCTCGACCCCAGTCCTTGGCTCTGAGGATGGCTTGTGTGAGAGATTTTGCACTGGAAGTTTGTTGGATGACACATACGCACAGCTGTTTTTATCCCTAGCTAGATGTATACAGGAAGAAAGCGAGAGAGTGAGCAAGCAAATACAGTATATGAATGCTAAAGTTAACCATGATGTTTTGGCCAAACTCCGCTCTCCCAGGTCCACGGACGTGTGGAACTTTTAGCAGACCTGTTATCATATACGATGATCCAGGAACCGAGGGTCTTAAACTCCTCCTCTAACAGCTTCATACACAGAGATGTCTGTGTTCAGCTTCTGCATCGGGGTTGGAGGGAAATGCTGTATAAAGGGAAACAGGTAGTTGAATTAACTCATATTCCGGACCCAGTGCGTTTTAAGACACTATTAAAGGAAATCTCTTTAAAGCTTGGTTTTGATAAAATCTTGTATCAACAGAATACGAAATGTGGTAACTCCAGCATTAAAGATAAGTATATCATGGGGCTACGTATATGCAGGAAGAGTCTGGATTTAATTATTGTCTCTCTTCTGCGTATAATTCCCTGCTGAAGTAGATCATATTTTCAGAAAGAGAGTAAAATAAATAGATGTTCGAATTGTTACCCCTGTTCTTCCTTCTTGCGTTCTCTTTGCTCACCTAAGTTCAGGTCTTCATTTCACAAACACCCATGAGCTCCTGGACTTTCTAATTGTTTGTATTTCTGTACTGTCGGTATTGCAGGTATCCAGTCATATGTTACGGAGATGGGTTGTGTCTGGCCTGGTACCAGGAAAAAGCTGGGCATCTGAGGGCAGCAGGGCTGTTTTCTTCAGAGGGGAGTAACATGATTTTAGGCAGTTGAGGAATTTTCCTTATTTTTCATCTAAAAACCCCCAATGAAAGACTGAAAGTGAACTATAAAAGAGAGAAAGGTAAAGGGTGATAAAAACATAACTGAAAACTTTAGGCCCAATAAAAGACTCGACATTCAAATGTGTAGATAGGATGCGAAACTATATTGTCATAATGCATTTTAGTACTGAGCTGGAAAATCGAGGTCTGAGCTCGCTAGTACATAATATTGTATTTGGGTGGCATGTAGTGACTTTTCTTACGGATTACCATGAAAGGATTATCAGTAATATATTATTGCTAAGCCTTTGTAACCTTTGACATGGAATATTTACGCTATTGATCGCGATCTCTCCCATGCTGACATCAGTAATACCTTTATCACTCCCCAGCTGATAGTGGGAAGCCAGATGCGCAGGGATGGCAAGCACTTATTTAAACTCAGAGTGCGATGGTACCCAGCTGGGGTTTGGACTCGCAGGTCTTCCCTCGCTGTCTCAGGGTGTCGCCCCAACGCATGCAGGCTCCTGGGCGCCTGGTGTTTAAGTAACACCAGATTCCCCCAGGATTTGCTTTTTTCTCTCCCACAATGTCTTTCCAGTTATCAGTGTTTGCAAAGAGGGGTTGCTGACCTGATGGAAACAGTTGTGTGCTGGAGTAACGCATTTAGGAAGCGGACAAAGGAAGCACTCCCATTCTTTCAAACGCTAACTCTAAATAACACTGGAGGGTGTGACACCCTGCAAATCCTTTGCTGTTCCCCCCCCTGCCCCCACCCCCGCTCTAAACTTTAGGATTCTTCAGAAGCCTTGTAATGTTTGAAGTTTAGCAACAAAGACTATTTGCCTACTTGTTGAATTGTAGCTGTCACAAGATCTTAAAAGAAAACAGAAGCATATATTATTGAAACATCAGGCCTCTGATTGCCTTCATATGCTATTAATTTGACAAAAAATTCACCAATAATGTTGTAAATGAGCTTTTACCAACCAAGTAAACTTCTAGTTCTGCCTCTTCTCTGGAAAAGAGTTTGCAGTTGGTTTTTTTCCCCCTTTAACTACAGTAACATCTTAAAAAAAAAAAAACTATATATTAAAAAAACAACTTGTGTGCGGAATGGGAACTAGATCTTTTCTAGATGATTTTGGCATGACCATATTTTGTCTGCCTTCGCAGTGGGGAGATATAAATGCTAAAATTGCCAATCGGAAATAAATTATTCCAAGTCCTAGAATATCTTTATCTTTATATAAATGCAGGACAGAGGAAGGCTCTTGTGAGGACAGAGGTGGTTATTCTTTTGCACAGGATTAGTAGAAGGTTGAAAGTATTAACTTGCACTGGGAATTGACACCAAGGGATCTAAACTTGGACTCAATAAGTGTTGCAAGGAACAGGGCAAGGAAATTAAGTTGTTCCATACTCATTTTCAGGTACAAGAATAACATGTACCCATTCATTTGTCTGAAATGAATGGAAATCTGTCTTCCAGTTTAAAGCCAATTTGTCTAATTGATATTTTCATTGAATTTGCATGGCACTTAAGCCTTGCGTCCTGAATGACTCAGTTTAGAGAGGGAGGCTGAGATAATAGGAGAAGGTAATTAATTTTGAGGTCAAGTACTGTCATCTTGTTGATTCATAAGCCATAATGTATGTTTATTAAGACCTGTAGCTGATATTTCATTTGATAAATTGTGGAAGTAGTGGCCTTTGGCTCTGAAGGCTGGTGGTCATTTGAGTCATTTTTAATATTACTGAACAGGGAACTATTTATCTCTTGGCACTGACCTGAGGACTTATGTGGTAAGTGACCTGTGAGCTGATTTAAAGTGTTATGCTGGATTAGCATTAGCACGATGGCTTTTATACATTTTACAGCATTAATATGTTATCTGTTAAATCGGGATTGTCAAATTTATTTTGTGTGTTTTAAGGCTGTAAAAATTCCTATAGTCTATTATTAGTGCTTGTTTAAAACGTGAAATAAATATATTTAGACTAAAAGTTTCAAGTCGAGTGTTTTAAAAGCCAGGTTCTTGAATTCATTCTTAGTCATCGAACTAAACAGAGCTTGATTCTCAGAAGTACTGAAAAGCTGTGCTGAATTACTGTTTAATTACAGTACTGTTTAATATCTTCATCAATGACACAGTGGGATCGAGTGCACCCTCAGCAAGTTTGCAGATGACACCAAGCTGAGTGGTGCGGTCGACATGCCAGAGGGACGGGATGCCATCCAGAGGGACCTGGACAAGCTCGAGAAGTGGGCCTGTGGGAACCTCATGAGGTTTAACAAGGCCAAGTGCAAGGTCCTGCACCTGGGTCGGGGCAACCCCCGCTATCAATACAGGCTGGGGGATGAAGGGATTGAGAGCAGCCCTGCCGAGAAGGACTTGGGGGTACTGGTGGATGAAAAGCTGGACATGAGCCAGCAATGTGCGCTCGCAGCCCAGAAGGCCAATCGTATCCTGGGCTGCATCAAAAGAAGC
>NW_008824549.1:400070-414974 GCF_000699105.1 Pygoscelis adeliae | reverse complement strand
GGACCTGTTGGAGCGGGTCCAGAGGAGGGCCACGAAAAAATAATCGGGGATGGAACACCTCTCCTATGAAGAAAGGCTGAGAGAGTTGGGGTTGTTCAGCCTGGAGAAGAGAAGGCTTTGGGGAGACCTTATTGCAGCCTGTCAGTACTTAAAGGGGGCTTATAAGAAAGATGGGGACAGGCTTTTTAGCAGGGCCTGTAGCAACGGGCCAAGGGGTAATGGTTTTAAGCTAAAAGAAGGTAGATTCAGACTAGATATAAGGAAGAAATTTTTTTACGCTGAGGATGGTGAAGCACTGGAACAGGTTTCCCAGAGAGGTGTTGGATGCCCCATCCCTGGAAACATTCAAGGTCAGGCTGGACGGGGCTCTGAGCAACCTGATCTAGTTGAAGACGTCCCTGCCCACGGCAGGGGGGTTGGACTAGATGACCTGTAGAGGTCCCTTCCAACCCAAACTATTCTGTGATTCTATGAATTCAGTAAAAGCTCTGGAATCTGTGCATGGGTTGATGTCCTCAGGATTGAGTCAGAGGGAGTAGAAAAAAGGCCCGGCAGATCACAGAACTTTCCCGCAGAGAAAGAGGAGAGAAACTCCAGAAAGACATGAACAAGAATGAAAGCCAGGGGCAACTGCAGAAGTCATCCTTACGGTTACATGTATTTCCTCACTCAATGCTGTTGAAAATGACTTCATATTCGTTGCTTTGAGGGACCACGTTTCATCCTTTATTCCTGCAGGACTCTTGCTGTAGATTGTGGGGATTGTTTACATCTCAATTTATTTCTCAGCCCATTGGCTGTAATTAAAAGTGGAATTTGGCACTCTCCAGAGCCCCTGCTGGAGACTTTCACCTTGTAGAAGAAAGGGGATTAGATGTGATGATTTATTGGGCTCATGTACAGTCCCCTGACTGTACTGTGGCACTGAGCCGAAAGAAAGCTGAAATGATATCCAGTCCCCTCTGGCAACCACTTGCACCATGAGCAGAGTGAATCCTATCCCTTGACTAAAACCCTGTCTTGTTCCATCCAAATTTGCCTGAATTCCTGATGCGTGGGGGCTTTTGGTAGCACAAAGTTAAGGTTGGAGAAGGCAGTGGCTGCCTGCCGAGGCAGTATGCCTTTAGGATGTTGGAATCTGTGCCTGTGTTTGTGTTGTCACGATGTGCCTTAGGCTGTGCCTATGAAAAGCACAGAAAATTATTTCTTACAGTCATCACACTCCATCCTCGAGAGGGAATTGGAAATGGTGTTCAGAATCACAGCTCTGACGTTTGATCATTGCTCTGTGATTACTTTTCAGATTTTTAGGACTTTTTGGTACTAAAGCCAAAGAGAAATGCAGTCATAAATCTGGCAGAAGCTTTGCTTGCTTGCTTTCTTCTCCCCTGCTAAGCCAGAAAACAAAAGGGAAGAAATATGTGGCCATGCCCGGCTTCTACCACAGCATTTAACAAATACGTATTTCTTTGAGCTGACTGTCCTGGGAGAGGATGGCAAGCCTGCTCTTTGTTATGGTGAGCTTTCAGGACCATGGTGTCTTTTGAAACATCTCTAAGCACCTTATTGCTTTCTTAGATGCTCTTAAAAGTGTGCTCTTTTTGGACTCAGAGTTCTTTGCCTTTGCCAGATACTAGTGAGGGGTCATCCTGTAATACCCTTGATAAAAACCCAGCTTGTTCATACCAAAACACCTTTTTCTTCAACTCAGAGTGATGCCATGCAACATGCCCCACAGGAAAAAATAAAAGTTCCTGACAAAAGGATACAGCTGTCTAGGGCTGTTTCCATTGCAGAAGGGTAATTTACTGGGACTGAGATGTATTGATTTCTGCAAAAGCCTTATTGCAAAAGTTTCTTATGTCCAGAATGAAATCTGGCCCGAAAGAGAGAGAAGGAAAAGACCCTACCACCCTAAATAAAGGGCTTGTAAGAACAAGAAAACTACATAGGATAGCTGATGGCTTGTGGGAAACCGAGCTGCAGGTCCCCAATGTAATTCAGGCACAGTGAAAACTTGCAGCAGTTTAGTGATATCCAGTCTGTGCAGACTGGATATTTATTGCTGTTACTCACTGAACCCTTGTTATGTGCTTGTTTCTGTTGATAATGTGAACTCCTTGGATATTACACTTGTTTTAATGTCCTCCAGACATTTTTTCCATTAATGAAGCCGTGCTGTCCATATGCTATGATTTGCCAGGGATGCTTTTTCATGATGCAGAAGTGTCTTTAACATTTGACACTTCCTCAGCATAGCAGCGTCATGGTGAAAAACGGTGAATACATGTAAAAGCTGCTTGTGGAAATTATTTCCCTTGGCAAATCCACTTCATTAGAGCCATGTAACTGATACGAAAAGCAACACATACAGTTTCCTTGACTTGAAGGATTTTTCAGTCATTCTCAAACCTGATTGTCATTGCACTTTTTGACTCCTTTTTAGAAATCAGGAATACTTAAAAGCATATTAAAAGCAGTCTGTGGGCTGTGTCATCAGTGTATGATTCAGCCACTGGAAGCGGTATGTTTGGGTAGACTGAAAGAGAAAGAAACTGGGTGTATTTCCAACCTAAAATAGTAGTTCTCCAGATTGTGTTTGGGCAAATATTCATTATTCTCTTTACGTGCTCACATCCCAGACAGTCTGTGGTATACCTGCAAGGCAAAACTGTCTTGTCTCTGTCTTACTGAGGACAAATCCCACAGACTGTCGCCTTCGTGTTTGTAGGATTGTGAGCAGAAGGGACTGAACATGTGGCAAAATTAATAACTGGGTAGCGTTCATACTTTCATCCTTAATTAAAGACAAGTGGGTATGTGAAATATATTTCCCCAGGGCTGTGGTGAGGGAATATCCACACATGTAATTAATCTAGCTGCTGGAAGTCACAATTTCACCACTAAAATGAAGCAGAAGGAGACACCAGCAAACAATATGGGCACACTCCAACATTCATTGAAGTCAATGGGAAACTTGTCTTTTGACTTCAAAGGGCATTGGACTGAACCCTGCAAGATCATATTAAAACGCTTAGAAGTCATTAAGCACTTATTCTTCCCATGCTGCAGTAACAGAGCTAGAAAAACTATAGGTGGATTTTAATTTAACCCACTCCCTACCTTTTTTATTGTTCTGTGTTTACACAGTTGGTTGCATACAGTCGGGTTAGGTGGCGATTTGCCTGATGATTTATTGTGTTTGACTGTTGCTGCATGGCATGCTCTTTTATAGTCTTGTTTCTCTGTATACGTCGTTTTCTTGTATGCGGATACAATCCTTGCTTAAGTTAATACACATGATTTTCTGTGAGAGCAAAGCTAGTAGCTTCTGTGAGTTGTAGTGTTGTTATTTAGTAATCTCAGTACGGTACGACTCCTACCCCGAGGGAGGGACTGTGGAAGGGGCTGAAGGCATCGGTGTCTCTTCTGCCAAGGGGGGATTAGCAGTGCCCCAGAGCATGCATGGTCCTTCTTATGGGATGGGGAAGAGGTCACAGAGCTGCCATCACCACTTCCGCAATGTCTGCTGTCAATCAGTGTCCATTACCAAGAAAGCACAAACTGCTCCAAGCAATGCACAGTCTAAATTTCGGGTGCTCTGGGCTGCTGCTGGGCACGGGCCACTGGCAGACATTGGTAACAGGAGAGAATTCAGGGGCTGGCTGGATACTTCAAGGTGCAGGAGGGTAAATGTCATCCAACCTGGTCCCTGCTATTATTCACCCAGCTAACTGATGTTTTGGGAATTTGGTTAGCCACTAATCTTCGTCTGACTTCAGAGATCTGTGGCCAGTCGACATATTAGAGCAATGGTTGCCTTAAAACAGATCAAACAGGGTGGTCAGAAAGCCAGCTAGTGCCCAGGTTTCCCACTGGAAGATGCAATTTAAATTGCATTGCATCTCAATTACTTGTGGTTGACAGGCTGTGTTCAGAGAAGCCCACTAACAGATGCAAGGCGAAGTTGAGAGTTGGCCCGTTTGAAGATTTGTTGTGCTTACTTATGGTATTTATTTATTGCTTCAATTCCATCTGTACTGAATTCATGCTAAGTTTTTAAGTAGCTAAAATGTAAGAGGAATGTTTGTCTATCAAAAGGTAGAGCATTTGCCACTTCTGTTTTCTGGTAAATTGGATTTTGGAAGTTGGGACTGAACAGAGCACAATGAGCATTTTGTCCTCGCAGAGCAAACCGGATTTAGGCGTTGCACGTTGTGACAAATGGTATAAGTTTTGTGGCTTGGGCTCCAACAACAAGAAAAGGCAATCCTTTCGTCCCATCAGACGAATAATGTGCCACCATTTAATACATCTGGTATGAAGCCTAGAATATAGCAAATAAAGAAATTGAAAAACTTTCTTCCTTTACATACTGAAAGTGTTACTGTGCTGAGGGTAGGGGGAGCTGTGAGTTTTGCTTTCAGAACCATGCTGGACGATGGCTTTTCTTGCCCCTGCATGTCTGTAATCTTGTTTTATAGCCACATTGGTATTTTTACCCATCCATTCATTTCATTGATATTGCAAAACAACAAGGCAAGACGGAGTTTTCTTTTCTTTTAATGAGTGGAGCACACTGGAGGTGACCTCAGCCAAAGTCTAGGATTTAGAAACCCCAGAGATGAAGATTATTTGCTCTTTGCTTCCACATTGTGCAGGACTAATGGAAACACTTCCTAATTTATTTTATTTTTTAAGAAAATGTCTTGGCTTTATTGAAAAACCCTTGATTTATAGGTGTGCCAAATATGCCAGTGCTTTTGTGGAACCAAGAGTAGGTCCCAAAAGAACAACTGATTTTTTTTGTTCACTTTTTTTTTAAAAAAAAATATCTTCTGACTCCTTTTGGTATAATGTGCTTATTCCTGTTTGGCATAGAGAAGAATAAAGGAAGTAGAGAAGCCTGCTTCCTGTCTGCAGTGTTGAGTATAAAAATCTGCTTTAATTGTATGTATAATTGTTGTATATAAAAATTTGCTTGCCTATATGCATAGGTGAAATATCTGTTTGTTTTCTTTTACAGAAAAGAGTCAAAGACGTCATATCTCCAATTGTATTTGAAGCTGCATACAGCCTTGGGGAACACGTGATAGAAAGAGGAAAAGAGGACAAGGAACTACCTGCTCTCAAGCCCATTCTCCGCTGGAAGAAAGGACAAAAGATAGCGCAAAGGAATCAGGTCAGATTTGGACTACCTTATTTTCTGCTATGGCTGAACTGACAGCAGAAGTGGACGTAAAAGGGGATTGCCAAGCTCTGGGTCGTTTGCACACAATAGCCTTTTTGTACAATCCCTACTGTTGCTGACATCAGTGCTTCTCCATGACGTAGTAAAGACTTGTGCTGACAAGGTTGGGTGGCTCAAGGTGAGGTCACTTCCTTGGTTCAGGGTGTTTGTGCTGGGAAGGAGACTGAATAAGGGAAAGGATGAGAAAGGTCCTGCTCCTTCTGGTTCTTCCCTTTCTGTAGGAGGTTCTTGTGAAAGGCTTGGCCCTGGCCTTCTTTCCAGATTGAGCCTTTGTTAGTGCCGGAGGGCCAGGGCTGGCTCCAGGCGGGGACATGGGAACTTGCCCCTCGGTGTGGGTGGGCAGAATAAAGAAAAATTTGCCTGGTCCAACTGCCCTCTTTTCTTCAGGGCTCCTCACATCCAGTCATCTGGCAAGGGAAACCCGCTCCTGCTGTTATTGCAGGACATGCCGTGCTAAAATAGGATGGTTTTGTTTCCGAGAAAGTAAAGTGTAGGTGCAGCCATGTGCTTATTAGGATCCTATTTTGCTCCACTACAGTGCAGAAAACCCTTTTGTCTTTAATTTTGGTGAGAGCAAGAGAATCCCCTTAATTTTGAAACACTTCTTGTTTAGAGAGTAGAGTGTTTTGGGTTTTTTTTTTCCTCCTTCTCTCAAATTGTTCCCTAAGGAATTGATGTGTATGTGATTGTCCCGCCTCTCTCGTTTGTCTGTCTTGATCTCACTAGTATCTTTGGAAAATGCTGGCCAATTTTGGCAGGTTTTGACAGGAGTGGTCAAGACAGTGCTTATGAAGGTATTAAACACCTTCAGGGTTCATGAAGCAGGCAGTCATGTCAAGGAGAGAGACCCCGGGGTTGACCTTTTGAAAGACTCCAGTTTGTAGTCAAAGACTACACCTTGTAGGTGCAGGACAGTCTGCTGAGGAAGGAGCCTGCAGGACAATTCAGCCTCCTACTGTGCCAGCACCAGAGTATCCAAATGTGAAGCTCGAGGCACCACAGGGAAATCAGACTTCTGTGGCTTGCAAAATGTCTTGTGTGTCAGAATTGCAGGATAATTTAGGCTGGAAAGGGACCTTTGGAGATCCAGTTCCTTGCTCAAAGCAGAGCCAACTTAAAAGTTAGATCGAGTTGCTCAGGGTTGCATCCAGGCAAGTTTATTTTCCAAAGCATGCTTACAGAGTTATGAGCTGGCATTGCTTGTGAATAGGAAACTTTTTTTAAAAAAAACAAACGTGAAAAGTCTGTCTGGTGTCTGAGGCTTTTAGCAGAGGATTGTTAGATCTGTTTTTTAATCCTGGGCAGCTTATGCCTATTAAGTGATGTTTGCATCATCATCGTCTACAACATTACTTTCTGACGCTGCTCATAAGGATATGTTATTGTGCTGAAATTGCAGGTCCCTGAATGCTACTCAAAAAAGTAACTTAAATGCTTAAAGAGATTTGCTTTGTCATATACTCAAATGTTTTGAAATGTATGGCTATAATCCTTGTACTTAGAGAAAGGAGTATTTCTTCAAGTATGCTTATTTTTATAAATGTATGAATGAAAGATGCATCTAAGAATTACTTGTTTTTATGAAGAGGGATTGTGTGGCTGTTCCATATCTGCATGTTATATTGTTGCAAACATTATGATGGGAATTTCTGGAGAACTTTGGAACTTGAGCAGTGTGCTGAAAACCTAAGCATTACATGAACAAAACTGCTTGGATGCATTACCACTGGGTTTAAACTCAAAAGGTCACATCTTACCCTGTAGGCATAGTCTCGGATCAATATTAAAATACCTAAATGCTGAGATTATAGAGAAGAAACAAAAATATGTTGGGAATTTCCCTGACTTGTTTTCTTGTGTCATTTGGATGAGAGGGGAGCTAGTTTAACAATCCCTTTCCATTTGCTTTCCAGATGTTGTTCACTTAGCTTAGTAAGAAAAGGATTTTGACATCGGGTGTGCCTGCAAGTGTGCTTTCAGCTAAGGAAGTGGGCAGAGCTTCAGTTAGTGTGGCCATCAGGGTGACAAAGCCCTGACGGAGTAGCCTTGAGGCGTGATGGCGGGGTTCTCAAAGACCGATTTAATGGGTTCTCTTTCAGGATTCTTGTCATCTCGCAAGTAGAAATTGCTTTTAAAGGCCAGAAGGGATAGTAGGAACCAGAGTTTATATAATAAAGGATTTACGTCTTCAGAGAATCTAATGATTCTGGAGGGACCTTACGATTTGGAAGTCCAATTCGAGACAGATTTAGCGGGCTCTGTTTTCAGAAGATACAGCATGGGTGAGGGCAGATGGACAAGCTTAGTGTTAGTGCTGCTACTGAAGTCTTTAAATATAGCTAGTTGTGTGTGGTTTTCAAAAGCCTTAGATCCTATTGATTCAGTAAGAAGTGGCATTTTGAAATCAGAAATGTTGCATCTGTTGCTTCGAGGTGCCATTAAGATACTGTTAAGAGGTTGACACTTTGCTAAAAAGCCCAGGTGGCTTTTTTTTGTGAATGAACACAGGAGAAGAAGCTGGAAGTAGTGAATAGCTGAAGAAATGGGAGGGAGCCGTGACTGGGCAGGAAAGGGGGAGACTTCTGTCTTTCAGGATCCTACTGCAGGTCTACTAGACCTACTTGAAAAGCTGCACATCTTGCAAACTTTATAGTCACCTAGATATGATTTTATTTAAACTAAAGTGATGTTAAAGCTGAAGTGGTCAGTTTCACTGGGGTTTCAGTTTGTTTTTCATGAAACAGGTGTTCCCTGCATGCATGCTTGACTTCCCAATGAGAGTGTACACCCTATGGCTCACAAACAAGGAGGTGGGAAAGCCGTCAGGTGGCCTCTTGACCTGAGAATTGAAGATTATATTGAGCATATGAAGTTCTTCGTGGAGCTTTGCTCTAATGCATTAAGGAGTCAGCTTGGAAATAGTGTTCATGGAAACCACCAGAAGTGACATCTCCCTAATGACATAATCACAGAAAAGGATTTTGTTGGCTATTCATCCTTTCAATCAGTATTACATTGCATGTGAGAGAAGAGTCTGGTCTTGTACTAATCACTTAGATCAAAGCAGAGCTATAGTAGTAAAGGAGTGTATGGATGTGGGATATCATTCAAAATGCTTTTATTTATTGGTCATCTTTATTTTAAAAGAATGCAACTTTTACTGTAAGGCAGTCCAAAATGCTTGTATTTAAAAACAAAACAAAAACAAACCTTGACTGTTCCGTGAAGGACCCTGCTTCTATTCTTAAATGAACTGTGCTTGAAACAATCAAAATATGATAAATAATTTGAATGTCCTGATAGATTTAAAGAAAAGGATCTTAACTGAAATTTCCTAAGGAAAAAGCATGCAATTGTGGGACTCCATGTATTGGCCACTTTTTGTAAGCAAAGGGGCTCTGATACTTCAAAATGAAGTAATAATGTAACTAAACTTGCCTGAGGGACTATTTGGCCCAGGATACAGTAACAGTTGATTTCTTATGGACTTAATTATTTTCTTGGTTCTTGTATATGCTTACCAGGAACTATGGTTGCTATAGCTTGGTGTAATTATTTGTGGTAGCAAAAGCAAATACTTAAGGGTTATGTGTACATGTCTACTGATAAATGTCTCGGCAACTTGTACAGTTGTTGGGTGGAGACTGGTTGTGTGAAGAAGATTACAGCTTTCCAAGTTGTAAGTGGCTAGCCAGCTCACTTTTGCTCAAACACAAAATCACTGATGGGTCAAGACAGGGTAGGGGAAAAAAAGATTCTATTTTTTGAGTGCGTATTATAAACTAAAACTTCCCAGCCTGAGGATGACTTTCCATTAGCTTCTTTGTTGCCTCCCAAATCCAGTTGCTACCTCCATCCATTGGAAAAAACTAGTAAGTCTTCTTACTTCAGGGAAATTAATGTGTATTTAGAACTTGGTTTGGCTTCGTTCATCGTAAGTGGTTTGTACTATAACATTTATTTTTGTATACCCACTGTATAAATACATGTCAACCAAGAAGGAGAAAGATCTCCTGCCAAATACAGTGGGGATTTGTTCCTAGTAGTATTCAGTAATGCATCTTAGAGTTCAAAACGTGGTATGCTATAATTCTGCTTGTTCTAAATACTGTAATAAAATCACCTGCTGTTATGTGGATGGAGACACCATTTTGTTATAGGAAAATATTCTCAGTAGATTTAATTGTGTCAGTGTCTTCAGGACTTTGGGAATGGTCTGCCGTAAAACTGCTTGTAAGTTACAAGAAGAAACAGAAAATGTTTAGGACGTTCTGTTCCCAGCTGTGCTGCTGACTTGCAATGAGAATTTGGGTACAGTGCTGCACCTCTGGGTGGCTGAGGCTGCACGTCTCTGGGATAAACTTCACCTTTTTAAAGCAGAGGACTGTTTTTTGGAAATACTTGTGTTTGAAAAGCTGCTTAAGTATTTGCACATAAATTAGCTTAATTGGCAGATATAAGAAAGTATAGGAGGATTTTTATGGAGCTGAATTATGAACACCTTCAGTGATTTTTGGTTTGCTGCACATATAATGCCATTCTCTATTTTAAAACATGCACACGTACCCCTGGTCTCATACTGAGGACAAAGCAATGACAAAGCAATGACAAATCTGGACAGGCTGAAATGTAGTGTCCGTACACACAGTGTGGTCCAGGTTTGTCAGTGGTGCCTTCTCCAGAGCAGAGATCCCTGTGTGCCTGCTTGAGTCAGGTGTGCCAGCAAACTGAGCTGTGCCCGGGGCATTTCTAGGCACTGGAGTGACATCTTTATCCTGGTAAGCTGCTGGAATGGCTCTTGGCGCAGTTTTAGGCTGTGCCAACTACTGCAAACCGTTCCCAGGCATGGGTCAGGAGTTAGGATGCTCCTGTCTTGGAGGCCAGCACAGCTTACTTTACTGGTACAGCTGAAGCCTCAGTACCTTAGTATACCTGTCAGTAGCTGGATAGGTGGAAAGTTTGAAGATTAATTGACTTATACACAGGCACATAGGAAGTCTTTGGGAGGCTGCAGGAGTCAGCCGAATTGCCATGTTCCAGATGAAACGTCTTGCCACTGAGCTCTTTCCTCCCTGCTCTTTGGGAGCAGGGCAAGCTCCCAAATTATCTTCTGCATTTATTCTTGCAGAGATCCACCGTGTGCCACCCTTCCTGCTTAATTGCATTGTTTTCCCTTTGGTTGGAGTGGGATTGCTGAAAGTGATGATTTCCACTCCTCCCTCTGCCATCCCTTTGGTGGTGTCTGTCTTTTGCTCTAGACAAGTTTGGTCAGAGTCGGTGCTGAACTGGCAGGGACTGGGTGCTGATCGTGCCAGGAAATCTGGAAAGGACCCACCCTGAGCGTGTACTGGATTAGGCTGAGTATTACAATTGCCTGTGCTTTTTTTTTTTTTTTTTTTTGAATGGCAATGAAGAGGAAAGATTTACAAGTCTGGAAGAGATTCAGAACTGAACAAGAACAGCAGGTGTCCAGATGTATTGTACCTCTGAAATGTTTATAATTAGCAAACTCGTTGAAGTAAGAATGAGTGGAAATCAGTGCCTCTGATGGTATGCATGTTTCTATATGCTCATTCTTAAGCAATGGCAGACTTGGCCAATAATTGTCCAACTTGTTCATATTCCTGTTTAACAGTAGAGGAAAAACAACATAACTGAGAATGTGTAAGACATGGTTTAATCCCCAGGCTTAAATCTCATGGGCTTCCTAAAGAACAATAGCCAATATCATATGCTAATATACACACGAACACATACACAGAGTTATACAGACCGTCGTGTCTTGGCGTATGTGCTAGGGGAGGGTCAGACTACAGGGTGATCCTGTCTTAGGTGGTAGGACGTGAATTATCTGATTTAGGTTACAGGTTCTTCAAATAAATAGGTAGAGAAAGGAGAGATGATCATGTAAGCATTTGCAAGCTGAACCCTAACTTAAAATCCTATTGGGTAATTTCTGCAGTTCAGCGTAACAGCAAGCATTTAATTTCCAAACTACTCTATGGCTGGAGAATTGTAATTGTAAGAAAGGAGGAGTTCCTGCTTATGTGTGGAGCTATAAAAAAAAAAATAATTATAATATTCTTAAAAAGCTACAGAGGTAGGTGACAGACTTCAGGAAGCCAGGCTTCATTAGCTCTGTTCGTATCTTTTCAGCAGTTATATGAAGGATGAGTAGAGCTTAATTGGAATACCTAACATCTTGAGAGGAGATAATATCATAGTATTAGTTCATTCAGTTCAAAGTATCTCAGTGCCACAAAATCCTTGTCAGTTCAGAGTAGCATTCATCAATACAAAACCACTGAAGTGCAGGTGGATTATAGGAGAGTACTTTCACATATCCTTGGGGGTCTAAATGAGCTAAAGGTAGACATAAATTGTGTATCTGATGACTTGAAGACTTTTTTTGTGTTTCCAGCTAACAAAACAGCTGCCACATCTTGTTTTTCATTTGTCGTTGTTATTATTATGCTTTTATATTTTTAATTTCACAATTGTGTGATGAGTAACAAAGGTTTTGACTCTTGTGTTAAAATGTTTAAGTATGAAAGCATCCTGAGTGAAAAAGATTCATCTTACAGGGTTCCACTTTTAGTAGTAGAAATAAGGAGGTTTAGGGTAGAAAATGTTCTCGAATATCATTAAAGAACCCTCCTGAGATGATATCATTGAATTATTCTGTAGTCATCCAAAATAAATGGAAGACCATTTAAGACAAGACAGGAAAATATATTGAGAAATGTGCCGCAGAAATCCATCCTATGATGGTATGGGGAGATGGGACAATTAACCCGATAGGTCTTTCCCATCTATTGTTCTATGAATTTATAAGGTCCAAAGTCTTGTAAAATGAGAACACTATTTGGATGATTTGAACTGTTAATGATTTAAAAAAGAAAAAATTGCCTCAGCCTGAAAAATGAGTGAGTCAGACTAGAAATCTAATAAAGCTCTGAAAGGCTGGGGGTGTATTTCTATTGCCACCAATTGTAGTTCTTCACCCCAGGAGAATATGAGGACAAAAGATCGTGTTGTTAGATGCACTCACTGCTGTGAGGAATAACTAATACATATGTTTATTAATTTATGCTTGCCTTCAATAGCTAACAGGTTTCCTGCCTGATCTTTTCTATACAGCTGATTTCATTTGGGAGTTCCTGTTCCTCTTATATTTGAGTGTCCTCTCTCCTTTTTAGCTTGGAGCTCCAGCCCAGTTTTTAACACTTACTGAAAGCAAGATGCAGCTGAAATAGGGGAGAAATGATTGCATTTGGCCTTAGATGGCTTGACAAGTGTTAATGTGCTAGTCATGAGCTGTAGGCCCAGAGTCTTCAACTCAATGAAGTGGATGAATTCCCCTGTAGCCTTCCCCAGTTGGAGAAGTTCGACTTACATGGTTGCACCTTTACTAGTGTAGTAAAATAATTATTACTGGCCAGTTTCTGTTTTCTTATGCTAATACACTATAAGTGAGCATCTGTTTTCTTTGCATGAAGACATGCTCTGATGAAGTCTACATGGAGCTGAGGGAGCTTGCTAGCTAACCTCGGTCCCCTGCACCATGCAGTACCGGCACGGCTCTTTGGTTTTGTAGTAGGATTCTATTGAACGCTTATCACTCCCCTGGTATTCCTGCCTTTGTCATGTGTTTGCTCCGCCACTCACTAGGGGTATTGTGGAAATCATGCATTCTCATTTTAGCCAACACATCTGATGAAATCCTGGAAAGTTTTTCACAATATTAATTGCTTTTCTAGTGGGAATTTAAATCAGCCATTTTGCACTTGGCTCAGCAGGATATATGAATGGACCTTTTCCATGAGTAGTATAGTGAAGCATAGGATGTCTGGGGAGAGTCAGCCACTATTTCTTTTTCTGTGGTCAATAGATCTGTACGTAATAGCTTTATTTTGCAGGCAACTTGAAAATTTGAAGACAAAAGAAATAAAGGTCTAAAATCAGGCTCGTGTGTGTGTATATATATGTATTCCTGGCCTGTATCAGAAATAGTGTGGCCAGCAGGAGTAGGGAAGTGATCATGCCCCTGTACTCGGCACTGGTGAGGCCGCACCTCAAATACTGTGTTCAGTTTTGGGCCCCTCACTACAAGAAGGATGTCGAGGTGCTGGAGTGTGTCCAGAGAAGGGCAACGAGGCTGGTGAGGGGTCTGGAGAACAAGTCTTATGAGGAGCGGCTGAGGGAGCTGGGGTTGTTTAGCCTGGAGAAAAGGAGGCTGAGAGGAGACCTCATCGCTCTCTACAACTACCTGAAAGGAGGTTGTAGTGAGGTGGGTGTTGGTCTCTTCTCCCAAGTAACTGGCGATAGGACAAGAGGAAATGGCCTCAAGTTGCGCCAGGGGAGGTTTAGATTGGACATGAGGAAAAATTTCTTTACTGAAAGAGTAGTTAAACATTGGAGCAGGCTGCCCAGGGAAGTGGTTGAGTCCCCATCCCTGGAGGTATTTAAAAGACGAGGTGCTTAGAGACATGGTTTAGTGGACATGGTGGTGTTGGGTTGACGGTTGGACTGGATGATCTTAGAGGTCTTTTCCAACCTTAATGATTCTATGATGCTATGATTCTATATTTAGGCACATTAATATCTAACTGATTGATTTCTAAAGCTGTAAAACAGGAAATAGTTCCTAGAAAAGGCAGTGAGATTTGCTTACAGCTCAGTACTTTTGAAAACTGGATCACATATCCTGGTCCCTAAATAAGGACCCAGGAACCCAACTTCACCAGATAACATGGTAATAGCCATATAGCTTCAAGATCTAAAAAGTAAAGAATTATTAGACTAACAAGCCCCCTTACCCTGCATCCTTTAAATAGAATTGCTTTTGTGTTACCAGCACGATCTAATTGCTAGGTCATCCCTGCACATACCATAGGGTATGGTGACAATTTACAGGAAATCAGTGTAGAGATTGGAATACTGTATTCTTAACCCAGATTATTTTGCATAACCTAAGGTATCGTGCTGAAGTACGTGGCACAGTTTATGAAGTTAAAGGAATGGATCCTCAGTTACCAAAGGCCAGCTTTGCCACCTTTTAAGAGGTGCTATCTGAACCTTTTGTAGACTGATGTGTGAGGAAGTAGTTAAAGGCCTGATCCAGAGTGAATCACTATTGTCTTATCCAGACCATAAACCAACATGTTTCCAAGGGTTCTTTTGAGAATCCCGTTTCTCTCCCTTCCCTTCAAGCATTGTCCTTCAGCTGTCACTTTCCCTTTTCTGTGAAAGGGTGGGCACAACTCTTACTGGAACACAGTACTGGCAACCTCTCAAAGTCTTGATTGCACATTTTGGCTACAACTTGAAATTTCCATGTGCTTCCCTGAATTTTGGGAGGTTGAATGTCTTGAAATACTTTTTTTTCTTTGTTTATTGGAAGATTTCCAGTATTTTCTGTGGGCAGGAGTGCCATAAACACAGGTTTTTTTGGTTTTCTCTGTTTCCTGTTCTCTTCCATACTCCCAGAAATTTAGATGTGTTTAATTTTAGATAGCCATTGAAAGAAAGTGAAACAATTTAGCAAGCCAGGTTTAAAATCCCAGATAGCCTTCCTCTGAGCAGAGAGCTCTGACCATTAGGCTGAAGCCAGGCTCCTTCTTGCTTGTTTTACCTCCTAGCAGCATTCCTTA
>NW_008824549.1:398401-400027 GCF_000699105.1 Pygoscelis adeliae | reverse complement strand
CACCCAATACCCAGCAGCTTTGTGCTTAGGATGCCTTAGGATTCAGGAACTAGGGATTCATCCTGCTCCTGCTTCCTGACGCAGAGGACTGTACATTTACCCCTGGCCTTTACCACAAAATGTGGAATTTAATCCACTACCTCCCTTCAAGAGGCAGAGTGCACACAAAGGTACTTGCTTTGAGGCCCTGATCTGAGTGCCTGTCTAGGCATATCCCCTTCCTTATCAGCTGGCTCTAGGTCTCTCCTTACTGTACATTTAATTGTGTACAGATGTATATATTCACTCTTTATAATGAATAGATCTTAAGCGTAGGCTTTTTGACTTACCCTCTGGAGGACATCGGCAACATCCGTCTCCGCTAACCTTTCCGGATATATCTGCCATACTCCTTGACCTCCCAAGGAGCATCATCTTTTCTACCCAGAAATGTTGCCACGCAGAATTTGAGAAAACTGTGTTTGCCCAGGAAGTTTGGTGACCTGGTGGGAACTGCTACAGAGCAATTCCTCATAGCTGTTGGGTTCTGTGCAGCAGGGGAGAGTGCAGAGAGGAATTGTGGACCCTGGAAACACTGGATTTGCTCTGTGCTTTGCTGTAGATTTGGTGATTGTAGGAAGTCTGACAGACTCACTGTGCACGCAGTTTACATTAGCTTCATGTTCGTACAGTAAGGATGTGTCCTAGAAACGTTGAGGTTATCCTGTCCTTGCTGAGCACAGAAACACCTATTTATCTCCTGGAAATGCCAGACAAAAGTGTGGTGGCCTTGAAATAAGAGATGCAGCTGTGTTTCTCATTCAGGACAATTTTTGCCCCTTCCTTGCCTCCCCCCGCCTCCCCTGAAATTTTTCTTGTATGTTTTTCTTATGTGAAGAAGTTTCCTGACCATATCGATACACATATTCAAAGCTGTGAGGTACTTGGTGCAATATAAATGGAATCCAGTAAGAATCAATTGGACTTCAGTAAAACCACTGTTCAGAATTGCTCCTCTTCACTTTGGGTAACAGTAACTGCAAAAATTATGAAGTGTTTCTACAGTGCAATGAATTTGTTTTGTCCTACTTCCCTTTTTCCAGTTCTGGATAATACATACAGCCCATTGGTTACCTTGTTCAACACTTTTAATATGTAAAGAGCTCTATAAATCCCTAAAACTGGTATTGTAAAGCTGAAACCACTGTAAAGATTGCTTAGAGTTAAAATTAGTGATTATATTGTAGTAGGGCCTGTGCCAGGAATGGACTCCTGCACTAACAACACGCAGTGTTGAGTTAGGTACAGTTTCTGGCCCAAAGAAATCACATCCCAAGTAGACCAAGTAAGGGCACAGTTACAGAATATATAAGCACTGTTCGTAAATGTTATGACGACTTAAAGTGTGTTTACTCCTTAATTCTTTAGGAGGCATTTGAACAGGCAGGAATTAATCAACTGGAAAGGCAGAAGAAGGAACAGGCTGGGGAAGGGGAGGCTCAAAATAGCAGAGAAGAAAATAGAGAATGTAGATCGACTGTGAGAAGCTACAGGGTTGAGGCTTCAGCAGGCACACAAAAAGGTGGAGCAGAGTGATGGCAACATCTATCCAGACCAGGGAAATAGCGGAAAATAGCAAAACAATCC
>NW_008824549.1:332813-398344 GCF_000699105.1 Pygoscelis adeliae | reverse complement strand
TGTGGCTGCATCCATGGGGCCTAGGGGCTGGCTGGACTGGAAATCCTTTCTCTCCCTAAACCTGTATGGGTTCAAGATCCTCCACAGAAGCAAAGGGTTCACTCCTACACAGTTATGGATCCGGGGACTCATCGTCCTTATTTCTTTCTCCCATCCCAGTGCTGTGTAGGAACTTGGGTTTCTATGACATAACGAAATACTCCCAATGTATTTCAAAGTAGCTTGCTGTCTAGTGCATGATATGTTGGAAGAGGTACATGCTCAGTAGTTTTAGAAAATGAGGTATTTGTTCATTCTTTCTGAAGAACCACAACTGTAGATTTAGTAATAAAATTCCAGGATTATTAGGTAGTTACTTAAATGTACTTACAGTACTTTATTCTTTGCAATGTGCAGGTCGTATCTTTGATTGCTCTGTTCCCTTTGCCAAGATTTCTGCAATGCAAATAGGGAAACTGTCAGGCAAGAATATCTTTACCGTTTATTTTTCTTTCTCCTCTGAAGGTCAAATGGTCTTTCCTATCTATAGCTACTGCAGTGGTTGAGGATTAATTCTGAGGACTTTTGAGACTGAACTCTGAAATGTGCCGTGTTTTGAGAGGGCTACCTTCTGCCGGTTCCTGTCTCAGGGCTATTCTTGTCCTTTGGTGTGGTAGTCTTTATTAAGGAGGAAGGGTAAGTTCAGCCCCTGTGTTGAAATCCTCAACAATTTCCACTTCTGAGATTTTGAGAAAGCAAAAGGTGGGAAAGGAAAGGGCAAAGTAAATAACCCCAAATGAACTGGCCACCTCCCATCTTTCTTCTTTTTGCAACTCAGTACAACCTACAGCATAGTTTGATATCTGCTAGTCCAACACCAATTAACTTCATAAAGGTCAACTCCTTTTTGGAGAGCTCTGACAATATAGAAAAAGGAGAACAAGCTGCCTCCTTAGCCAAGAATCTTCCTGGAGAGACAAGGACTAGAAATCTCTATGCCCTCTGGACTTAAGATTCAGAGTCTTTCTCCAGTCCTGATACGGTTGGGTAGAGCTCTTAAAAATGTATCAACTGTGTATCTTCTTATATTTTTCTTTTTTCCTCCTGAGTCTCTCCAACCCTATCTGACCATTATGTGTGTCCTGCACATATTTGCTCTGTCTTTGCATTTATGATTGAAATATATTTACTTTGGTAATAAAAGTCATGAAGCCAAGCCTGTAGAAAGGAACATTCATATTAAAAGAAGAGATAAGTGGACTGTCAGGTTTCCTAGCTGAACAGTGTTGGCAGCCCTCATTTTGGGTATTTGTCCTTTGAATATCTGGTAAGCTAAAGAGCATTACAACTCTAAAAGAATGAATCCTCCAGCCTGAAAAGTCTAGTCGCATGTTCAGAAAGGTATTGGTCTCTGTTCTCAACAGCAGGGGGAAGTAACCATGATCTTGACAGCGTCTGGGTTTCTTGGATGCCAGGAACATGTTCCTGTCCTCTTCTTTCACTCACTGGTGGCTGCCTCGTTTAGCCATGAAAAACTACTGTAGAGATCTGCATAGGCTTATAGACTTCTCACGTATTCCCCTGCTTTTTGCTGCTTAAATATCATGCACGTGTCTAGTGGTATGTCGTCCTTTCACAGTTCCTAGCCTTATCAATCTGTTAAATTTCCTAAATGATAGTCTTTACCAGAGTTTGCAAGATTGACAGTGATTTAATTCCTTATCTTTAATATAGGCTAGTGAATATGTTTGGTGCATGATTTCCTCACCTGCAATTCTTAGGACTGAATATTGTTTCATAAATAGTTTATTTTCTGTTACATTTTCACGCACATGCATTGGGAAGAGAAATAAAATTGCCAGAAATATTGTGTGAGCAGTAATTCTTGTCAGATGAGAAGTGGGAATGGATTGAGGAAAAACTCTGAGAGAGTCTGGTTTTGGTGAAAACTTCTTGTTCAGTTAGAAGAGAATAAAAACGGTTCTGATAAAGGTGAGATTTGCCTGCCCTTGAATTTCATTAACACTCACACCATATATTCCTGTATCACAGATTTTTGGTGTTTTTTTATTTCATCCAAGCATGTTCCTTCTTTGAATTTTGGTCTTACTCTTTTCATGCTGTAACCATTCTTTTCTCTGTTTTTCACAGACTGTTTTTGAGAGGAACTGTCAATCTGATGACTGTGCTGCTGATTTGAAACTTCAGGGCAAATTATTGCTGTCTAGGTGAGTAGGTGAACTTTTTTTTTCTTTCTTACACATTAGTATGCCGTTCATTTTATGTAAGATGGCATTGAAAAATCAAAATACAAACACAGATGTTTTATATCCAGACTAGAAGGATGACAACAGTGATATCTTTAGTGCGGAAAGGTCTTGAGATGTACACAGAATCTGAACTCCTGTGGTGGTGGGCTGTGTGCACATACAGGGCAAGACACCTTTACCTTCCCAATCACAACAGACAAAACTGGAGAGAAAAATAGCATAGCGGAGAGGGGCAGGGAAAGTAAAGATGCATGCCCGAATCGAGTACCAATGTGCACCGTGTAATTTTTCAAAGACAATAAAATACTCTTTATGACATTGAGGGAGTAAAACTGCCTGCAGAAAAGCAGCTTTGTTCAGAAAAAATGTCATATGGAAGGTTAAAAAAAACCCCTCAGAACATGGCAAATTATCTTCTTCAAATTATCTTTTTCTGTTTCTGAACTTGTAGTTTTGCTAACTCTCCTGAAATACTGCTCTCCTTTGTCAGATTTTTCTTGTTAGTAACTTGGGGAGGGGTGTCTGATTTCACTTTCTTCTGGTGTAATAAACCTCATCAAATAGACCAGAGGTGAAGTTTATGTTCTGTCCCTTGTGACTGGTGATCCTCAGAAAATGCCTATTGTTTTGCCAGGATGTAGTTATTCAATTTTGGGATAAATCAGGCTAAAGGTGAACTTTACACATCACTTCTGTTTCCTTTTTTTCATTATTTTTAGCACATTTTTAGAGATGGAAGTGCTGATGGAGTTATTTAATTGTGTGCCAGAGGTTTTGCTGTTTGATGGAAATGCTTTCTGTGAAATGCTTTGCTTTTAGGTCAGGAAAGAAGAGGGGGAAAGAGACTCCCCTGCTTTAGGGGTTTTTTTGGGGGGGGGGGGGGGGGTAAGGAAGAAGTAATAGTCAGGAGATATACACACATTTTATATAAGTCTACAGCATGCCGTAACCATACTTGGAGACAAACCCGAACCAGAGTCAAGACTGAGAAGTTACGGACTTCTCCAGACACGACTGAAGTCCACAGGAATGTTTCGGGGGGATTGGCTGGGAGCAGGGTTAGGTCTCAGGTTGCAGAGTCCGAGCTTTGACTGCGATTAGTCTGGATTTTTGGCCTTTTGCTTGATCTTTGTGGTGGGCAAAATCTGTTGAGAGCTGGAGACGTGTCTGTGCGGACTAGGGAAGCCAGTGAGGGATTTTGTCCTGCAGTTGAGGAATAACCAATAAAAAGCAAAGGACAAGTCCTAAAAACTTGTCAGTCAGTGTATAATAATCACAGCAGTCAGAGCTGTATTTGCGATTGGAGCATTAGACTGTTTATTTTTACGGCTGTTATTTATGTTATCTTGGCAATTTAAAAGCCACAGCCATCAAAAAAGCTTAGCATATTCAAATACAGTTTCTACATTTGTATAGCAAAATGTTGAACAAATGCTCTCAGATCTTCTTTATCCAGTGACACTCTGAAGTCCTGTTTGAAATAAACAGGATGTCATCAAATCCATCAAGTCTGCACAGAAGGGGTTTTCTTTAGCTAAAGGGCTGTGTAAGCTTCGGTTATTAAGAAACATAACACAGTGGGTATATCTAAAGAAAACAGATTTTTTTTTTTTTATTATTGTGTGTAAAACTACAAAAACGTGCTATAGATTCTGATTTTAGAGAAGTGCCTGTCTTGAAGAATATGGTAATTTTTCCAGCCCCATGTGTTTTGTGCTAAAGAATCCTATCAGCATTTTTCCACATTATTCCTGTTTAAGCTAAGTCTGTGTACAAAGCATTTTTTTTTTTAAGAGTAAAAAAGGTGACTCTTTTATTACTATCTGCACTAAACAATTGACTATTGTTAGCAAGGTTATGGCAATGCCTTTGTCTAAATAATCATGTCTGTCTAAATTTGGTGGACTTATTATTGGAAGGAATGCAATTATTGACACACAAATCCATTGGCTTGAAATAAACAGGATGTTTATGGGAAGGCAGCGGTTAAGTGCTGTCTCTCAGAACTGCTGCAGCTCTTTGAAGATGTCACTGGACGTGTTGATAGGGTGATCCGGTTAAGATCATCTACCTGGGCTTGAAAAGACTATTATTAAGATTTCTCACCAAAGATTCACAAAGAAACTTGCCCAGGTCTGAGAGGAATGGTGCCTGAGCATTACTACCTAATTAAAAGGTAGTCAACAGAGAGAAGGAGTAAATAGTTTGTTTTCCTGGTGGAGAAAACTCCACAAGTGCTTGTGCTGGGGTCAGTGGTATTCAGCATATTCATAAATGATCAGGGAAATAATCTGCTAAAAATTAATAGCAAGGTGATAAAGTTTGCTAATCATACTAAACTATTCGGAGCAATGAAAAGAACAAATGAGGATGTATGTTTTCATGAAGCGTATGATTAATTTGTGGATTTTAATGTTGGGGATGTTGTAAATGCTGAGAGTTTGCATGGTAGAGAAATGGCAAATACAAATGCTGGAGGCTGCAGAAATATATCAGCAAAATAACACTCTGTGCTTGCCCTGTTCTTCCCTAGGCCTCTTGCTTGTAGACATGGTTGGATACAGGGCTCTCTGCTAGAAGGACTGGCTTGGTCTGGCTGTTCTTACACGCTTTTCATGAATTTGTAGCATGCTTTCAAACGTGTGCTGGTTAGAGCATATATATGCATAGAAAGTTAGCTCAGATTACATTATCATCAAGAGAATTGCTTGCTGAGGTCACTCTTATGAGCTCAGGAACTACACAAGCTACTCCGATTTAGAGTTCACCTGGGATCCGTTTGAATCACTAGAATTACCCAGTTAAAAGATTGCACCCAGCTTTGAAGATGCCAAACCTGCATACCAAATGACTAATAGAAAAACCAGCCCATGCTGGCAAGAGCTAACCAGGTCTTCTCTGATTTTGCTTTTCTTGGGATCCTCCTTCACTTCTGAAAACTTACTCATGTGCCCTCAAATTGGGAGCACTGCACTTTGATAAATAACACATAGACAGCCGAGAATGTTAACACTTGGTCTAGGTAATGACTTAATATATGGCTATTTATCCAAAGTGCTTGAACCAAGCAAATCTGCATATGTAAGTTAGAAACTTCACTGCTGTTCTGACCAGGTATGATTGGGTTTGCCTTGTTATTACCTGTCATCGAGGTGCTGCTGCATGTGGAAACAGCTCTGCTGGGCAAGCTGAAACCCTCCACTGTGAAGTTGGAGAAGAGGGTAGGGTAGGACTGCTTGAAAGTGGGCAATGATAAAAAGCCTTAAAGCCTTCTAACTCTATCTGGAAGTTTTTGCAAAGCTTTTGGGAGGGTGGCGGTGGGATGTGGTGGTGATTCCTGTATGCTGTGTTTTTGAATACTTCTGTTATAGTGAAAGGTGTCCTTGGAGACTTGGGCTGAAGACCAGGGTAACGTGCTGTACTGGAGTGAAAAAGAGTTAGAATGCATTTATTCTGGAAAGAAAAGGTTTGTTTTCAGTTAACAGATGAATCTCTTTAAGGCTCATCCACCTTCATTAGCATCAGTTTGCATGTAAACCCATCCCAGCTTCCTGAAGGGATTGTGGGACAAAAAAGCAAAACTCTTCCTGCTCGTGGCAGATGGCAAGAGGGGCAAGAGGCATGGACTGTGACTTGGCAGGCTCAGACCAGAGATTTGGAAAAACCTTCTTGTGTAGGCAGTTCGTGCTGCACGGGAATGAGGTGTGCAGAGACGGTGTGCTCTGCCATCCTGGGTTTCAGGACTTGGCTAGATAAGGTCCCCACCGACCTCATCTGTTGCTGGCAATAGTCCTGTGTCAAGGAGGATGAGGATGGATTGTATGACCTATAGAAATCCCTTCCAACCAGCTTTTCTGCAGTTTTCTGACTCGTCTCGATGTAAATCCTCTCTGTAACCTGAGCAAAATTGTCCCGGCAAAAACCAGCTCTTTGCCAACATGGAAACACCTGCCTAGGATGGTTATGGGTGTCTTCCAGCACCGTGGCTGGAAACCTTGCCTGTGGGACTCCTCGCCTCTTGCTGATGCCACCTCTGCAAGCGAGAACATGCAGCATCACGAGAGGGGACAGTAATATTGAAGGCTTTGCCAGGTCCAACTGTGGACTTTTAACTTTCTGTAGCAGACATTATGAGATAACATGTGGAAACAGCTACAGTGGTGTGTGCTAGTATTGCTGCAAATGGTCTTTTTAATGGTTGGCCTGGACTTACTTGTAGGAGAATGAGTCCTGTTAGCCTAAAACTACAGATGGCAACTTAAAAGTAAGGAAGAAGGCGCCGTGGAGTGTGCTGGGGACTTGGTGAAGGCAGTGTTGGGAGAAACTGAAGGAGCAGAAGGGAGGCGTTTCATCTTTCCAGTCATGACTGTTTTCAAATCCATTTTTCTTAAAGAATAAACATGTGAAGTTTTGGCAGCACAGAGCAGAGAGACTACTCATCACCTCCCCTTCAAAGAGTGTCCAGTGTTAAACCTTGCAGCTGTCATAGGAGGTAACAAAGTCTGGCCCTATCCATGTAGTAATGCCCGGTGTGTGTGTGTAGATTTCTGAAGGAAGAGACTTAAAAGTATCTTAGTGTAAAGAAGGTATTTATGTATTGCATGTGTGTAACTTTAATGACACAACCTGAAACCATAAGAGAAATAGGAATAGAATATTTTGTAATAAACTTTATTTTTATGGCCATAGCTTTGGGACAACAATAGGAAACCAGTTTTCCTTTCCAACAATCCAGTACTGAACAGCAAAATGCAATTAAAGAGTGTTCTGTTAGCGATTATTTTCAAATATTTTTTAATATTAACTATACTTTTTTTTACATATCATGCTTGACTTCAGTGTCTCACTCTGTTTTCTCAGCACAGCAAATGTCTTTTCCATCAGGTTTGTGTAGCAAATAGCACATTTTTATTGGGCCTCTCCGTAGCTACTTGTTTAGAAGCTGAACTGCATCTGTTTCCTCAAGATGTGCTGGGGGAAACTCTGAGGTAGGTGTTCTGTAGAAGATTAGACCTCCCTAGCCTTAAAAATCTGCTAATCCATTCCTCTGGTACTTTATATGGGAGAAAACCACTCTCGTCTTTTAAGAAGAACCTGAAAGTGCTGAGGGAGCAGGGTTGACAGGAACACAGACCTTGTCTGATTTACCAAGGCAGTTTCAGGTCCTGAGCTGACGCCTATCTGTCTGATTGGCGCTCTGCAAAGGCAACGGTAGTTATCAAGCCCTGTTTAGGCTGTAATGGGAACCAAGTGAAAACTGTGGAGAAGACATTTGAGTAATAGTGAGGATGTTTGAAAAAACAGACTTTCTTCCAGCTATAATAAACAAACCGGCTAAAAAGACTAGAGCAGAATGGGTGGTGGCTTCTCTGCGAGATGCAGCTAGGAAGGAAATCCCGTATGGCGGTGTAAATATACTGACAGCCCATGTGTTGCAATGAATAGGTCAGCTTTACCGAAAACAAACAGTACAAGAAGAAAGATGATGTTGTGGCATGTCATGTAGCTGCTGTGTTCCAGCACAAGCTGTGCGCGTGGTATGTAAATCAGGTTGTAAGCACAGGACTATAAGCCCCCTTGGATAGAAAATGCTGTAATAAATACTGCAATAATAAATACTACAGCAACAGAAAATGCTGTAATAAATATTGCTATTCCTGAGAAGGTTCCAGGAGGAAGTCTGTCTTCCACATATTTACGTGACATGAGGTTACCCTTCATCTGTCATTAGAAACAGAACTACTCACCTATTGGAGTGCTTCTGAGTGTGTGTTTGGCTGTTTGGAATAACCAGCTTGCTTCATGTGTTGGTTTAGAGCATCCTTAATGGCCACCATTCGTTAGACTCAAATTTATGTTGTTCCCCTACAGACTGGCTGGGATTCTCGTATATACTGCTGCAAATCATTCATTTTGAAAATGTGAAATTGGAAGCAAAAGTCATAGAAAGCCAAAGGGGTGACAGGTGCATTTTGCAGAAATTTTCAAGGTTTTTCAAATTGTGGGGTTTTTTGAGTTGGAGTCAATGCTTTCAAAAGTTCTCTTGTGAAATGGGATTTTTGAGAAATGCCCTTTTCCAGTTGAAAGGTCAAGTTTGTGACTTGGGCTGTTTCTGCTTCTGTTGGTCCCTCTGGAATTAGCCAGAGAATGGACAAAATTCCAGTCTGTCAAAAACTTCGTTGAGTTTAAAATGTTTCCATTTTAATGAAATGGTAATTTATGATGAAAAAGTATTTTCCAGTATCTTCTGGTCAGCTCCACAGAAGGTTTTTTTTTTTTCCAAGTAAATTCCTTTTGTGACTTACTAAAGGATTAACATGTTTTCTGCCAACACTCCTTTTGTTTCTGTGATCTCTTGTCTTATGCATGGCTCTGTATTTGATAGGCGTGTAAATGGTTTGATGTGGTGTTTTGGGATGTAATCTCGAAGCACCTAACCCACTGAAAATACAAGGGGGAGTGTGCACCACCACCCTATGGCCCCCCTAGCCCTTGAGCTTACAACTCTGAAGTTTATAAGCATATTATTTGTATTAGTGAAGAATGAGTAATTTCACATAGGTGACTAGCTATGCAACTGCAGAACTGGTTGTTTTGCAAATGCTGTGTATAGATGCAAGGATAAGTATGCTCATGGACCTATTAAAATCAGTGGAAGGACTCCCTCTGGTTCACTGGGCACATCATCAGACATTAGGCACCTGGATTTGAAAAATGAACCTCAGCAGTTTCATATTGACTTGTCAAATTATTACAGAACCTGAGCTGAAGGAATCCAGAAATCATAGATAAAAACACGTATTATGACAGCTTTGTCCAATTTGCTTTTCACCAGCACAAGATGTAATAGCACAGAACACAGGTTAGTGCAGTAACAGTGCAGAAAGTCAGTGTCTTCTGAAGAAAGGAGCAATAACATAAAATTTTGATCAGAAAGTTCAAAACTTTGAGTGTATCTCATGACTATAGTAGTGTTTTATAAAAAAAAAATCAATAAAGCTTTTCACTGATCATAGGCTTTTGCAAACCCATGGAGAAAAGCTTCAAGCCTGTGGTTTAATGTGGAAAGGAAAGCTGTTTCATAAATTTGACCAGGCTCACGCCTCAGCACTTATCTTCCTTTGATCACACAACGGGGATTTGTTTCCAGAGAGGCCTCACGTTTCATGGCATGCCCGTTGCGGTTTTATACCCCTGAAGTGCATCTTAACAAAACAGTCGTGATGAGGAAAAACAATATCCTTTCATTTGGAGCTTAATTACATGCTCTGATAATATCTGTTTTTTCCCTTCCTCTTCATTCATAGCAGATGAAGAATTTGTTTTCACTTATTTCATCTTTCATTGAACAAACACTTCTTTCAAAAATATTTTCAACGTTCTGTTTACCCTAGACAAGCTACCCTAAATAGCCGAGCTGCTCAGATGGAGCTAATTTTCTGCTTTACAAAAAACAACCAAAGAAAAATGAGCAAATACTATGGTTTAGCATTTCTAGTGCTAGGAAAGTGGTCTTGACTGAAAGCTTGTGTGTATAAAGCTGTGTGTACCAACATGGATATTCCCAACTCGCAGGACACAAATAGAGAGCCATGACTGATCCCACTGCAGTCATGTGCTGCCCATCGGTTACTTGGTCATATCCCAGTGCTGTCCTAACTCGCAATCTTTTAAACTACCAGAAGAGTTATTTCCAGGGAGAAAAGAATGACAAAACATTGGAAAAAAGGATACGAGTAGATTGCTTTCTGTTTTCTCAAAAAGTCATACCAAGTTTCACACTGTGATTCAAGTGATTTTATAAATTATAGTGTAGTTTAATGTTATTTCAGAGTAATTTGCTGCACTCTAAAGGGTGCAATGAAAAAATGCTTATACCATTTCATGTATATTAGTACATTTGTAATTCTGTTTGGAATTTAGTCTTTTCAGTGAATCCAGGAAGCAGAATTCTGATTTCTAATTTATATTTACAGTTGTTAGTGTATTGAATGCTGCGCTTTTGAGGCACATGGAAAACTTTGTTGTAGCTCATCCGGGATCAGATTTGCAGTTTCCTGAAAGGGCTGCCCAGCAGAGCCCGCAATTAATGAGGATGTAGTACAAGTTGCAGTGGGAGCATCGTCTCAGGAATGAGTGAATATTTTTCCCTTGTTGCGGGTGAATGGGGATGAAGGAATGGTTTCTTGGTTTCCATCTGGTTAGTTGTGCTCAGAGCTTCATAAATCTCTCCCAAAATAAATAAATAAATCCAGTTTGATAGCAGTGGGCAGTCCTGTTCCTTTTGACCATATGGTCATTGAACCCATATGGATGGTGATAGAGCCATCAAGTGATGAGTGGTAACAAACCTCAGTAGTCCACATCTCATACAAGAATACAGATTCCCAATCTCTATTTTCTAATAACAGGCCACTGATGATCAGTCAGGGATACTGTACAAGCCAGTCTTGTCACTTCTTAAATTCTTAAATACTGGTTTTGTTTTGTAAGAATCACTTGACTGTATCTACTGGAGTAGGATTTTGCTGTTTGTTTTTTAAACTAGATCCTAAAGAGATGTTCTTTCATATAATGTAACTACCTGAAAGGAGGTTGTAGCGAGGTGGATATTGGTCTCTTCTCCCAAGTAACTAGCGATAGGACGAGAGGAAAGGGCCTCAAGTTGCGCCAGGGGAGGTTTAGATTGGACATGAGGAAAAATTTCTTTACTGAAAGAGTAGTTAAACATTGGAGCAGGCTGCCCAGGGAAGTGGTTGAGTCCCCATCCCTGGAGGTATTTAAAAGACGGGTAGATGAGGCACTTAGGGACATGGTTTAGTGTACATGGTGGTGTTGGGTTGACGGTTGGACTTGATGATCTTAAAGGTCTCTTCCAACCTTAATGATTCTATGATTCTAATTTGAATTCATTGTATAACCTGGCCCTCCTTGGGAACATCTTAACATCAGTATTTTATGGACCTAAGATAGTTCAAGTCACCATATTGTTTCTTGTTCTAGCAACTGAAGTATAAAGCTTACAAAACAAAAGCTTAACCTCAGGCAGCACTGTCATACCTTAGCTGCCCCCAGAGGTGGAAGTTCTTGATACTGTACAGACCACAATGAGAAGCAGATGCACCATTGTTTTGTATTTGCAGAACACATCTTGGCTGATACATACCTGCATGTGTATGCATATATACGTACATGTGCACATACTCCTTTGTGATGCAGCTACATGAACTTTTTCTGTAGTATGTCCTGCAATTACAAAATCTGGTAAGGCTGAGGTTCTTCACAGGTCACCAGGTAAATCGTCTTGCTGGTTTTGCATGAGATATGGAGGAAATGTGCTGATATGGGAATATGTTGCTTATCATGTTTGACATTTAGACATAACTTACTCCTGACGTATAACACCTGCTACTGCAAAACAAATTTCCTAAAGTAACAAACCTGTACTGTTTCTAACGTTTCATCTCTGATTAACTGCCTTTTATTGACCTCTGAAAGTGATTGCTGGATAGGGCACTGGCCTTTTTCTCCCTCATCAATGCTCAGCTGAGTATGCTTTTTAAATTACTTATTGCACTCCAGCATCCCAGGAATGGGACAAGCAATTGAAGCTACCTAATAATAGGAGATCTATTTCTGAAGGCATAATTTCTACAGTAAATACATGGTTTGCGTGATGACTTTGTTAATGATCTAATTCCTAGAAACAGTATGTTAGAAAGTGCTACTGATTCATCCTCAAATTTCAGGGCCAGATCTATGGTCAACAATCACCTGGTTTAACAGAGCTCTTCAAGTATTTTAACAAACAAGGAAAACATCGAGGGGTTTTTTCTTTCACGTCAGGCTGATACGTGCAACTTTCAGCTACGTACCTGGTACCATTTATCTTTTACATTTCTTTCTGCCACTAGTAACTAGTTTTTGTTTGTGTTCCAACCTTAGGATGCTGTCTTACACACACGTGCAGGGATAACTTTGTCCTGGGGGCACAGTACCATTGATTTCAAGAACGCTGCTTGTGGTTATAAAAGATGTTGGTTTGTATGTGTGTCTGCAAGGGTGAAAGATTAGATTAGAACTTCTGTAGACATTGTGCCTCATCTTGCTTTCATGTGACAGTTTCATAAACCAGGGTAGCTCCGTTCAAACCAAAAGCTGCTCCCTGGAGTAAACACTGTGTGAAAACAGAGGCGGCTCTTTCCACATTGATTCTTCAGTTCTGTTTATAAAGGGTTGTGAACATCTGGGTACAATTGAAATTACTGATAATAATAAAAGGCACCAGATTTCTGTGGAGTGATAAGATAAGGGGTATTTTTATGTGGATGTTGTGCCCTGCTCTGTCCTTTTTACTTAAAAGTTTGAAGACATAGGTGGCTGGGAGTTATATCTATTGTGTAGTTATGGGGGTTTTATGTGGAGAAACTACATTTGGGAGAAAGAGGACAATTTCCAGAGAAGCTTTGAATATATGGTAACTAGAAATCACTCTGTTGTTTCAATACCATAATAAAAAGCAAAAAGGATTTCCTAGAGTGGTTTTTTTCCCCCCATTGTTTACTACTCAAATGCATTCATTTTTAAAATTAAAGTGTAGGAAAGATGGAAAAGGTAACGCTCTGTGCCATATTCCTGAATTGCAATATATATGGGAACTGAAGCGCTAGAGATGGCAGCTCTGCTCCAGAAGGGTACCGGCACGAGCAGTTCCACCTCCTTGGCCCTGGGCTCACCACAGTAAGCGCTTTTTTCATACATGATGTTTGGTCCCTTCCTATGGGGAAACGTTGGCACGTTGTTACTCAACCTTCATAGGGAGCAATATTGGTATGATATTACTCCCAAACTGTGCTCTGCTGACACAGAACCTCGGTTGACCACTCCTCGATTCTCTATTATGTTTTTCTCATCACCTCATGTTATCTGCTACTCAGAGCACACTGGAAAGTTTCCACTTGAGAAATAGAAATGATCATTAATGAATTGATCTGATGGGCTCAGAGCTAGTTTACCATAGCTGGCTTAGTGCATATCAGGTAGGCTGTGGTCATCACCTGCATGAGCTCTCTTAGCGCCTTTGGTAGCGTAGGCTTCAGTGCAGCAGCTCAGCTAATGCAGAATAAGCCATGATATCTTGAGTGTTTGGCCCGAGTCCTTGGTCTAGATTGGCTGTGAACCAGTTACAGCTGGGGTCAGTTAGACTGCAAGTGGGTAAAAATGACCCAGACTAACAGGGTAAGTGTGACCCCGTCACATTCCTTGCCCTGTGTATGATCTGCGCAGGCTGAGAGGAAGTGCCAAATGCTTTTTCAACTTTTTAAAAAATTCTCTCTAGTACAGGAAATAGAGAAATATGTCCCTGCGTACCTTTTGGAATGCAGATTATGTCTCCCCTGATCCATGTTAATAAAAACAACAGCACCTTGGGGGGTGGGGAAATGAAAATTGCAGATCTTTTCAGTTTGCCTTTCCCAGCTGGTCTGTCTTCCCTTGATGACCATAGTGCAATGATGTGGTGTAGGCATTAACAAAGAACGTTAACAGCATGCAAAAAAGATGATACTTGGTTTATCCTGGAATTTAGTTTCCTTTTCTTAATCATTTTAGAGGAAAATGTTAAATATTCCTGTTTACATTTGATGTGTAGTACCACGGCCAGTGAATTCAAAACCATGGCAGAAATTTGGAGCCTGATTTTCAGAATTGCTTGTTACCTGCAAGTCTGGGTCATGTGAATGAAAGCTGCAGGTATTTAGTACTTCTGAATGTCAAACTTATTTCCCTTTCCATGCAAACATTGATAGCTTGACGTCCTTCATGTGCCTGTATATATGTGTGTACAAATGTGGGTGCCTATTTATAATGTGTATATATATGTCTACAGCCTAGCCAGAACTTTTACTCAGTTCATTGTGTGTAGTACCTGATGTAATGAGATGGTGGTGGTCTGTCCAATTAAGTGATACCTTGATTTTTTTCCCCCTTCTTTTTTTTTTTTTTTTCCTTTTCTGAGTCTGTTTTTATTTTTAGCCTCTTTTCCTTGATGTGAGCAAGGTTATAAGGGCCGTGGTTGAGGATATTGGCGGCTTTATAGTTCTCATCCAACAAAACATAAACTGAAAGCCATTGCTTGATGACGTTTCTTAAATTGTTTGACAGACCTTGTCGAGATGAAGGGGTGGCTTTAGTTTGTTTTCTTGTTTCTGGCGAGTGACAACAGTTCTTTAGTTGACGTATTTTGACTTGGCAGCTAGGCTGCTTAATGTGCAGCAGGCACTGGAGGAGGATGGCACTGGCTTGGCAGCAGAGCTGCTCCAGCGCCACAGCAGGATGTCCGCGCCCCATGACGTTACACTCTCAAGCAGCAAACAGGGCCTGGGAGCTCCCCTGTGAAAGGGGAGATTCCTAATCCTCTTCTCACTGCAGGTGAACCTGATTCATTCCACATATACACAGATTTAATGACTCAGAACGCTGCTCTCTTAAAATGGGACTTACAGCACAATCTCATATAGCCTTTCAGAGGAAGAACTGAACTTCTCTGCCAGCCTAAAATCAGTGAGGTTTTTCAGAGTTTATTAGTGTGTGAATTTTGTGTAGGAGCAACTACAGTGTGCTCTTAGAAAGTGGGTTTTCTTTCTCTGCTGAGGAAAATGTTATAAATGTCATTTTGGTATGATGCACTTTTAAGAGGGGAGTGATAGCTTTAGAAAGGAATAACACAACCCAATAGTGTTTAATTTGACATTATTTTTTGTGGGTTTAGTTTTAAATAGGATTTAATTCTGAGTATTTTTTATTATTCAGTGGGAAGGAGAGTATTCTTGATTGTCTCGACTTTATCTTAAATCTCAAAGTGCTGCTACTACCAATTCAGAGAGGATTCTGTAGCGTGCATTGCATTTAGTATCAACCCTGCATAAGATAAATATCTTGTAATGTTCCTTTGCTTACTGAAGCGATACTTCCAGATTTTGCTAATGGGTTTGATAGATGCTGATTAAGTTTTGAAGTGATTGCAAGAAGTGAGATTACAAAGTTCATGAGAAATAATTCACAGTAATAAATGGTTGTTTTATTTCTTTGCTTCCAAATGTGCACTTTTGATTATTAGAAAATCCCAGCAGATTGTTTAGCATTTTCATAATTTGTCTGCTTTTAAACAGTAAACGTTGAAGTTGGGGCCGAAACGTTAAATGCTTCTAAGTACTCTCATATAGTTGTGCCATTAATTTGGTATATAAGGAGCAACAACTCAAATGATTTGGACCTCTCAAACTAGTTTTGTAGTCGATCCTGTGCTGCAGACACTTTTGCAAATGTTTATTTGCACTGATAGTTGACTATGAGAATAAACTATAATGTTTAGAAAGCAAAGTGTCCAATTATCGGTAGGATTGGTTGATGTCTGCAGTTGATTGTAAGCGTGAGGAAGCAGGCACATTTCCTGGAGACTTATATCTGCCTCGTCATTGAACTGTAAGCCATAATTTTGGGCTTAATAAATGAAGATCATCATAAATGAAGTAAGTACAGGAAACAAATATGCTATAAATATTGTCTGCATTACACGGAAAAGTTACACTCACAATCCACGGCCATCAGCTTTAAAGCCTGAGTCTAGACCATCTTCCTCTGAACTTCTCACTCACCAGAGCTCCTGGCTGCTTTGGTACGTACCTTTGGAAACCCACATCTAGAAACTTCTTGGCAAATGCAGGGAGATGGAGCCCAGCGAGCTCTGCCTGTGGAGGTCTGGAATGGCTGTGGTTGGCAGAAGACGCTGAAGGGTTTATAAGCGCCGCGTTCTCAGAAACCCCGCTTTTATGCAGATGCTCCGGCTGCAGTACCATGAGCAAGGCTGGCAGAGGAGGGCTGGCAGCGATGGAGGGACAGACTGCCGTTAAACACAGCTCACAACCTGCACCCCAGCCATTTTCAGAGAGCTGCTGATATGCAGAGGAGCAGTGTGTGCCAACATGTATGTCCCTGGTACAGCCATTCCTTCATGGAAATTGGGTGAATGAAAGGTGGCTTGGTTGATTATGGATTTCTCCGTGCTGCTGCGTGCACGTGCATTGTGCAACAGTGTCTGGCATGGTGGGTGGAGCGAGGGTACATTTCCTCAGAGGTGGTTCCTTCTTACTTTTGGACTGGCTGTCCCCTAGAGGAGATAACTGAGAGCATCTCCCTGCTGTGTGGCTGGAGGTCTCTGCCCTTTTCTGACCAGCTACTCAGTGTTTTCTCTGTGACACTGTCTCTGTTTCTCTGGGATGTATGAATGGTCTTAGATTCCAGTTATGATAACTGTAGCCAATGTCATATTTTGGCTGTTTTTTCTTATTTTTACATTTCTACCTGGTATATTTCATAATATCTTTTACTGTACTTTTAGTTCCTAGACCTGCAGATCTGTGCATTGATATTATATTTTCTTGTGGTTTATCTTTAACCTTTATTCCTACTTGTTAGCTCATCTTCTAGACAGCCTAGTCTGATTAAACTTCAAATAATAAATGTATGTGCCTGAATATTTATATTTGCCTCTATGTGTGCATGTCTGTGTTTGTTCGTAATCTGTGATGCCATTTTACAATAGTGTATTGATTCTTGATATATAGCTGTTATTTTAATTCAACCATTCCCTTGGTATTCCACTTACAGAAGATGACTCCATCATGTTAGGTCCAGCATAAACACCTGAAGAAAGATTAGTCACATTCAGCGGACATTTGTTGTAATTTCCATACATTTTTCCACTTACACCAGTTTCTGGATTTTATTTGACCCTCTTTTCCATTTTTTCTATCCATAGCATAACTCTAAGAAGATTTTTCAGAAGGTTACTAGAAAGTTAGAATAAGTTTGAATTATTGAGAGACAAACTGAAATAGCTTGTGTATTTGAATGTGGGAATGATATCTTGCACTTGTTGCATTTCCCCTGTCCAATTACTTTACAGTCTTCAACTATTTTATTCTCACTAAAATTGTATTAGTGAAAATAGTGAAATAGTTCCATGTGAAATAGTTCCACATGAGGATCATGGGGTTTCCTTACAGTCACAAAAGGTCATGTCAGAACCAGGACTCGGGAGCTGCTCATTCCCAGTACAGCCCCCCCACCATGCATTGGCTGTACAGCACATTCCTGAATTACCAACTGCTGTGCTTTCAAGCAGTTGAGTTGTGACACTTCCATAGCAGGAAGAAAGGAGGACCAGAGTGTGAAAGTTGCCCAGAGTTAAACCGGTGTAACTGTTTCTACCTACAGTGTTGATGACAGAACTGCCTACCTGGCCCTGGGAGCGGTGAGGAACATCTCACTTAACATTTCCATCTCTAACGTTGGGGATGATGCCTACGACACCAATGTCTTCTTCAATTTTTCTGGGGAGCTTTTCTTCATCAAAATGTGGCAAAAGGTAAGAAGGGCCAATCTCGCTGTAAGCAAGTCTCTTAACTTTAAGCCAATTTAATTGCAAGATGTAGGGATGGGGGGTGGCCTGGTCCACACTGCTGAGATGTTTGGAAGTTATTTCTGATTATGCTGCGCTTGAATTTCTTTCAGGCTCTTTACTGAGTTTTTTTCTTTTGTGGGTTTGATCTGTGTAAATTACACCCTTTCTGTTTCTGTAGAAGACACAGCACTGTTATTTGGGGTGCACTAATGAAAAAGAAAGACCATTTGGTTGAGGTTTTAAGGTATTAAGAGGTAGAGGGAGACTGGTGTGGAAACCGGTAGGGTACCAAATGGTGCTGAAATACAAAGGGTACCTGTAGTTTGAGTGGTGCCACACTGCACTCAGCAGTCCTGGTCATCTCCTGACCTGGGCTCCTAGGTTTTCTCCTTGTTGAAACCAAGATACAAGGCTGTTTTTGCTCACGTTCTGGTGCAAGTTTGGGTTGTAGCCAGGGCACATCACTAGATCTAAGAGCTCAAAAGTGCTTTTAATTTCACCCGCATGGAGTCAGGTGAATATTTGGGTTTTTGTCTCTTTACATTTAGATCAAAATACTCCGATGTTTTCATTAGTATGAGTTCATTTAGAGATAAAGCTGTTGAAATGCGAACACTGAATTGAGCTTTTTGCAAACTGATGGCTGCGAAAGCTGTCTGAGTGTGAGTAATGTGAAAATAATTGTGCAAAATGGGAGCTGTACAGTTGTAACAACATTCTGTCTGTTCCTGCTTTTCACCGTCATTCGTCTCTCTGCTAGAGCTTTGCTTTGTAAGCCATAGGAGCAATATTAAAAACAGTAGTACAACTGTTGCAAAGCATGGGATTAACTCAGTCCATTGAACCAATAATATTTTGCCATTATTTGTCATGTTTTATGATAGATTTCGGTTACTATAAACCCCTTAAATTAACTCATTACATAATAAAACAAAATATGGTAATTTCTTATACATGTTAACTTTCTTAGTGTTCAGTTTTGACTATTATGTTTAATACAGTTGCAAGCCTCAGAAAGTTGTGTTTGTATCATAAGCTTCATTTTCAGACAGTATGTGCTGCAAGTGTGCAGTTTATCAAGAGGAAAAAAGCAGGGGATAAAATAGAAATGCCTTACACCAATACGCAACTTCTCCTTAATGGAAGCTTTATGTGAAGACTTTCAGGGTCTGGCCCATCTCCCATTGAAGTCAGTGGGAGGGTTTCCATTCCTTTGCACTGGAAAAGAAACAAAGCTTGAAGCATGTTCTTTTAAAAGGTTGTTGTGTTTTGTTTTTTTCTTTTCTGTGCTTACATGTTGAATATTTTACGCATACGGATTAACTAGAACACCAATTGCCTTCGCTGTTCCTCTTGGCCAGCACTGTGAGGGAACAAGCTAAAGATGATGTGCTGTTTCCCTTGGTATTTTACCTTGAGCCTGGGTCTATAACAGGCTTGAAACATCTATGCTGAATGCTGCCTAGAAGGAGCAGTTTCTGGAAGCAGATGACATTGTTGTAGGGCTATCTCACTACTCAGTGTGTCTTCTGATAATAGAAGCTAGCATTTCTTTAAAGAAAAAATACAGTACACATCAAGGAAGCATGTAGGCTTCCTTCCTCCTTAGGTCTTGCAAACAAGGTCAGGGTATAGTCTGCTGCTACTCCTGATGTTCCACTGTTCTTGTGATTGATTTGATAGGGTTTGGGTTTTTTTCTGATAATTATTTTAGTTACAGTTTTGAAAACCAAGTCACAGGGTTGTGTTGGGCTATTTTACTTCCTCTCAGTCAGCTTTTGCTTTAGGACAAACTAATATATTGTTGGCCTCACCACTTGTCCAGTTGGGAAACTGGATTATGACCTCATAGCCTCAGTTACAGTGTTACATTTTCCCTAAGCTCTTTGAACACTTTTTTTTGTAAAATATCACAGCCTCCATGTTTCATAACTTACTCCCGTCCCTTGACATCTATGCATCATAGGTACTGTGCATGTACTTTAAACAGATTTTGTTCCTGGTTGAATGTTGCCCAGGCAAAAATCCAGAATGTAAAGCCAGAATAAAAATGATGACTCCTAAGATTTCCTTTAGTGGAGCAATTTTGGAATCAAAAGAGCTTCTTGTTGTGGGAAGCTTTCAGCAACAACTGCCTTTTAATGAATAACACTGAAGTGGAAGAGAATGGTCTCTTCCATGTGGTTGCTTGATCCTTTTTCTGCAAGGTGACTCTGAGAACGATGATCGCATGGTGGGCTTCTGTAACCTGTCTCTGGAGTCCTTTCAGGATGCTGTGAGTCCCCTGTGTGTTTTCCCTGTGTTCCCACCAGGGACGTTTCTACTGGATTCAGTGTGGGTTTGATTCTTTCTATGGATTGGTTACAATGAGACCTGACAGTGCAAAAGTTTAATGCTGTTTTTTTTCAACAGAGTTATTGAGGCAAAATGCCGCATCTTGCATTTGAAAAGAAACGGCGTGGCCTAGCTCAGGGATGATGACGGTAGCATTCCCTGAAGGGTCTGAGTGGAGCTAGCCCCTCTTTCCTTTCTGGAGACTGAGATTTCATGAAACGTGGTGGGTAGAGACACTACCTAGAGAACTATCAGCCATTGGAATGATCTCCCCAGGGAAGTGGTGGATTCCCCAACACTGGACACTTAAGATTTGGCTGGACAGGATACTGGGCCATCTTGTCTAGACCTTGCTTTTGCCAAGAAAGGTCGGACCAGATGATCCTTAAGGTCCCTTCCAACCCGGTATTCTGTGATTCTATGATACCTGGCAAGGCTTTGCTGCATCTCTGTGAGGTGAAAAACCATTCGTTGACTGATATTTAGGAGACCACCTATTCCACTGTCTGATTTTCCTGTTATGCTGCAGCCTGTCCTCCCTGTCTCCATGGATGAAGCCCAGCATTTTCTTTCTATAGCTCCTGACAGACAGTCCTTTTCTTGAGAGGCACAGTATGCAGCACAGGCTGACTTCTCATTCCTGCCTGCGCTCCCTGTAGCGCTTTTAACTCCCTCACCACTCCTGCCCTTTGAAGGGGCTGTCTTCACCAAGGTGTCACTGTCCTTCTGCACTCAAAGCATCCCTGTACCCTTTTTAAATACAGGGAGACTTTTCTGGGGAAATGGGCATGTATCTATAAAATACCAAATTTGTTAACTGGTGAAATTCCTGAAGACCTAGGATACAGCTATGGGTTTTGTCTCCAGTAGCTTAGTGTGCATATTCTTTTCCTTTATGTTTACATTTGCTGCCTTACAGTTAATGCCAGTTATTGTACCTCTTACTGGGCATGACAACACTTGTTATGAACCTTATTTTTCAACTGTTTGAGGTGAGATTTTAGAAGCCAATTACAACTCATATTGCTTATTTTAAAAAAACATTCAGCTAAAATGACAAAGTCCTTTCAGGGCTGGGCTGAGGCTGGGTGTCTTTTTGAGAGATTGGTGAAGTTGGACATTAATACAACTCCTGTGCAAAGTTTCAAGCTCTCACTCTGTGAGAGTGGATTGTTTTACAGGTGCATGGAAGTACTGCACTGCAGTGAATTTCAAAATGTGTCCACTAAGAAAAACGTTCCTTTTCAAATACAGAAAGGTTTAATCAAGTTCTCTTTAAAAAAGAAAAAAGAGAGAGGGAGAAAAACACCTCACCTGCCCGCTTAGATTTTTTTTTCTTTACTATGTTGACAAATCTTGGTCCCCTGTTCTGTGTAGGGTAGATTTTTTTTTTTTTTTTTTTTTTAAATCTTACAGCTTGTTGTCCCATAATCTTAATTTAGCTTCAGGAAAGCATCCTATTTCAGAGTCTGAAAAATCCACTTAACAGGCTGATACAACTTTCCTATAGAAGAATGCAGAGTGCTGCTGTGTGCTGAGTCTGGAAAAAGAATAAAAAACTATTGCTACTAATTTCTACACCATTTCACATCTATTGGAATTGCCTCCTGGCTTGTGATGTTTTGTTGAAAATGCTTGTCAGTAACAGGCACTTTGCTAACCATTCATTAGCTTCTGTTCAGTGCAGAGGGGTATTTTCAGTACAGTTGCAGAAAAAGTACTGTAAGCTTGCTGGCAGTGGCAGTTAACATGGTGTAGGGCAGAGCTATATCTTTATTAAATCAGCTCAGCTATTGCATAATATTTTATAGCAATAGTGTAAAAATAGCATATATAACATAATAATAGTGAAAACAACAGCAATAACCCAATATGTAGAGCATTAATCTCTCACTGCTCTGCAAGGGCGGGCAGGAATCTATCAGCTAACCCCATTTCAGCGCTGGTTACAGAGCGAGTAGGTCAGGAAATCCCATTGCTGACTGTCATTTCCAGCTGTGGATTGTTCCTAAATTTCAGACAGGCTCCCAGTGTCCAAGGCCAGCTGTGTGTAACACTCCTCCTGCTTCTCACAGCAGCTTTAGCAAGCAACAGCTGAGTGAAGTTAGCGGGACCAGGCCAGGGCAGGGTAACAGTGAGGTTATGGTTTCCTCAGGCGCAGTAATTTCCCATGATTCCTTCATGAGCGTGTACCTGAAACTTTGGTGTTGAGTATGACTATAGCCAATAAGTGGAGTCATGCTGCTTACGGGCTCTGGGGTTTTTCTTCTGACAAGTAATGCGGTACCATCTCATTCTGGGTTAGCAGGGAGGTCATGCAATTTGGATATGAACTCTTTCTTCCTCGCTCGCAGAGCGCTTGCTGGCATCTCTTGACTAGGATTGCCCAGAAGAGCCGCAGACGCAGGCAAGAGTTTAATTTTTTCCAAACTGGAAATTCTCTCACACCGGTTTCCAATACTGTTCATACTTTCTAAGAGTCTTAAGGCTGGCAGGGGCAGGATACTGATAGGGCACAAAAGCCAAAGACACGTGCCCTCTTTTGGATCCAGCTGTGCCATTGGAAGAAAATTTAGGTCCTGGGTATTCATTATGTCTCTTTTTCCAGCAGTTACTGCCCCTTCGGATCCGCTGGCAGACAAGTTAACATGATCAGTCTCAATTCCAGCTGGTTAGCAGAAACCTTTTAAATTAGTGGTTTGATTTAATCCAGCTGATTTTGCATGGAGTGAGTTGGACTTGCTCCTGTAAACCACTCTGCCAGAGGGTCAGAGGGGAGTGATGCCAAGTAGTGTGGAAGCTGTGACCCCTTGCGCTGATACAAGTGCATCTGGAAGATTGCCCAAGCCATATATCACTTACATGAGGGGATTTGAACCCTTTTGCCAAGCGAGCTTTTATAGCCAGGGCTTGGGAATATGAGTAGCATGGCAGTAACCACACCACATGTTGCATCTCCATTTTTACAAATCTAATGCTTAACTTTTGCTCCAGAGTGCACCAAAACGTCTTGCATCCCTGGAGTAAAATTGTACAATTTCTCAATTGGGAAGAAAAAATACGTACAGTTCAAGCTATCTGACTTCATTGTTTATTTCAATTTTCTTTTTCCATGAATGCTCAATGAAAACCTCAACTTTTATGCTTCCCTAGGGATAACTAAGGAGCAGCACCTTTTTCAGGCCAGGGGCTGTTAGAGCCATCTAATATCCCCCTGCTCTTAGCAGGTAGGAATTGAAGGCTAGACTTTTGATCCAAACTTTCCACTTGGGATTCATGTATCACTCCCACTTTCAGGGAATGGCCATTGGAGACTGGGTTTAGTTGTGTAATTAGTACTGATAGGAGTCTTGTAAATTTTTCTCCTATACTCTGATTTATCATGTATATCTGAAAGAAGTCTGTTATTTTTCCCAACAAATTAACTTTATGAATAGAATGAAAAATCCCTAAAGTCTTTTGGCAAAATCCTGATTGGAATAAATGATTCAGAAGCCATGATTTTGCAGGACTTTAGAACTTGTTCTGCTCAGTGTTGGAAGAGCCTGTGTGAGTTTGATTGTTAAATCCTGTCTTCAGAAGCAGCTTAACACTTAGAAATCTCATTGAAGGTTGATAGCATATAAGGTTGCAAAAGCCTAAATGACTCTGGCCTTGCAAAACGGAATGCAGCTAACTCCAACTAGCTTTTGTCGTGGTTTAACCCCAGTTGGCAACTGAACACCACACAGCCGCTTGCTCACCCTCCCTGATCCCGGTGGGATGGGGGAGAGAACCCCGCCCCGTGGGATGGGGGAGAGAATCGGAAGAGCAAAAGTAAGAAAACTCATGGATTGAGATAAGAACAGTTTAATACTTGAAATAATAAAATAATAATAATAATAACAACAATAACAAGTTGTAATGGAAAGTAAAACAATGAGAGAGAGAGAGAGAGGAACAAAACCGGGGGGGACCCCAAGAGGTGATGCAACCGCTCACCGCCTGCTGACCAATGCCTAGTCAGTCCCTGAGCAGTGATTGCTGCCCCCCGGCCAACTCCCCCAGCTTATGTACTGAGCATGATGTTGTATGGTATGGAATAGCCCTTTGGCCAGTTTGGGTCAACTGTCCTGGCTATGCTCCCTCCCAGCTTCTTGTGCACCTCCTCACTGGCAGAGTATGGGAAGCTGAAAAGTCCTTGACTTAGTGTAAACACTGCTTAGCAACAACTAAAACATCAGTGTGTTATCACAGTATTCTCATGCTAAATCCAAAACACAGCATTATACCAGCTACAAGGAAGAAAATTAACTCTAGCCCAGCCAAAACCAGGACACTTTAAAAATCCAAGTTTTTGCAATCTTAAGCTGCTTGCAGGGAAACAATGAGTTGCAGTGGGGGATCACCCCAAGCATTTCCACAGAAAGCAGCAGAAACTTCAGATTCAATAAGACAGGACTTTTGATGATATGCCTGTTTCTTTTGGGTGAGGTTAGGCAGAGTAAAAATTTATTTTGCAGTACAAAAATGTGGTATAATTTTTTGTGAGGATTTGGGAGGGGGGAAGTTGGTTGGTTGTTTTTAAACAGCTTGCGATTAGTAAGCTGTTACCAAACATCTCTGTTTTTAAGGACTTGATGGTCCTGGAATAACGTATGTGACCAGATACATTGAGAAGTTTTATGCTGATCAGGTGGGGCTGTGCTCTGGGTTACGTGATGTGGAAAGTGTTTGTCCTGGAGGTAGCTCGTCATGCCTCTTAATTTGACTGTTTACATATACATACGTAGTGGTTTTGAGGAATAGCCTGGGATGCTTTATGTGGCTCAGATTATTAGGGGAGGTTTTGTTTGACTGCCTAGCCCTGCTCTTCCCTTGGGGCTGCAAGGGGAATGGTTTTCTAAAGGAAGAACAGCTGTGTGGATGAATACAGTCATGTGAGATGTGCTTTTTTTAGAGGCTAGAAGGCAGCCTGTGCTATAGCAAAGCCCATTTACAGTGAATTCCAACCTACCTGCTGGTGTACCACCACCATGGCTGGGCACCAGTGGAGGTCCTGGTTTCCATCCAGGTGAGGGAGGGAAAAGGAGATCCAAAGTACTGAAATTATGAGACTTCCTCGAGGAGGTGGAGAAGGGCTCCCTGGGCCACAGGCAGTAGCTGCCCACCCCGTTTTGGTCTCTGTGTGGCCCACAGCTCACTGGCCTAGCTGCTTCCCCATGTGCATCTTCAGGAGCTGCACAGAGCCATGAGCCACTGCCACAGACACGTCAGTGCCAGCCATGGGTGAGGGCTTTGGAAAAGGGATTCGGCTGCCTCGGTTGCTGAGATCCAGCCACCCCAATCTAGACTGTTACCTTGATAAAATGCATTGCTTAGGAGAAAGGGAAAAACCCTTTGCAGAGGGTAGAGCCCAGCATACAGTGAGCTCAATACACTTGATCTTGGATGTGCTTATTTAAAGGCTATGCTGTCCCTACAGAAAGATCACCAGTGATCCACGCTGTGTCCCAGTGTCTCTCTTCATTATCATATTTTGCTCTTAAACTCAGTGGAGAGAGACTTGCCAACGTTTGAGGTGAGAAATCTATGGGACAGGGTTTGTCTCCTGTGTTCTTTGAACAATTTTAAGCCTCATCCTAACTTTGACGTCCTCTGCAAAAGACTTAAGTAAGAATTGATTTGCATGGCTTTCTGTGGCTTTCATTACAGCAAGAAATGGGGGTTTGCTTTTGTTGTAACTTGAAGCTTAAAGTTTATCGAGTTTCTGGTATGAAAGGTCAGTTCTGTTCTTGCAGGAGTTTCTTTTGGTCACTTCTAAGACAGGCAGCTCAAGATGGTGCGGGAAGATAAATGATACCCGGAGTGGAAAATCCAGTAGAATTGTAAACAAAAAAATATATATGTTTACACTATATATAAACAAATAGCTATTTACATTATATGTATAATATACATGTATATATGTGTATATATGTGTATTTACATTGCTTAGTCCTGTGGGATGTTGTAGTCACGGTGCTGTGTGGCTGGAAGTGGTGGCAATTGCTTTCTTTCACCTAGTTGTTCAGATTTCTCCTGTGATGCTGATAGGATCTGTAAATAAATACGAAACTCTCTTTAATTAATCTTATTAAGCACAAGGCATGATCCTGCAGTCATACTTCAGATGTAGCCTCTCTGAAGTCAACAACAGTTTTGTCTGTAGAAAGACTTAGAAAAACCCAGCTGCACAGTCAAAAAGATAAGGAAGGGTGTGAAGTGTTTTTAGCTGAAAATCCAAGGAGGGGCCAGCGCTGCTTAAGAAATCACAAGCTTTCCTTTCCTTGGGTTTGACGCCAGGGCCCTGGGATTTTCTGACTCTCTTGCGAACTCCCTGGTTTCTTCTGGTGTGAAAGGAAGGTCCCGGCTTTATTTTTCCTTTCTGTTACCTCTCCCTCTTTCTTGCTCATTCTGTGCTCCTTCCCTTCCTTCAAAAACATGGTGGAAAAGCTCTCAGGAGAGCCTTGATTTCTTCTAGGGAACTAGGTGAGGCAGGCTCCCTCCTCCCGGAGCAGCTGACAGTCAGCGACGTAACCTGGGTTCAGCTGGCATCAGTCTGTGTTCCTGTTAGCAGAAGCAGGCATGTTAACCCCCCCTCTGAAGGAGGCCTTCGGGCCCCAAATCTGGTTGTTGTTTTTTTTTTTTTTCCGGAGAGGGAGCTTCCTGTGGCGTTTCATCAAAACCAGAGGCGTTGAGCAAGGCGGGGAGGAAAAGCGAGAAGCGTTTCAGCTGGCTCCATTGCAGGCTCCAGGGGGGGAGTGGGGGACCCCCTCTCTGGGCCATCTCAGCAGACCCCCCACCCCGGCAGGCTGCAGGGGATGTCGAGCCAGGCGCGTTCCCAGCCGGCAGCGCTTTCGCAGCCTGCCTTTGGGAGGAGGCCAGAAAACCTGCGCTTGACTTTTGGCTGTAACCATCTGCAGAAGAGTAACGCAGTAATTTCCACTTAGCAAGGGAAAAAGGAGGAGCACACTAAAAAGCTGCTCTATAAAGTAGAGCGGCACCTCTTAAAGTAAAGTCTTACAAGTAAACTGCTAAGCTTTTGTTTTAAAAAAAGAAAATACATATATTAAAAAAACATGTTTCAATATCCCAGTGCAGCAGGTAATGGATTATACCTTTGCGTTTCAGCAGTGTCCCTGCGTTATGTAGTATTTATCATGTCATCAGGTCTTTCTGTGGAAATAAACCCTGATGCACCTTGTATTTGAGTTTCTGAAAGAGGAAACCCCCAAAACCTGTGTGTGTTTGCAAAAGGCATTTCCTGGGGTTTCACATTTGGCTTTCGTTGTTAGGGATTGTAGGTTGAGGTAAGGTTTATTAATTCCAGGAAAATACCCAGTGCCAAACTCATTATTATTGTTACTGCCTTAATATTATTCTTTACATTTGCAAATTAACACCAGGAAAGAAGGGGGAGCGGGGGGATAAGGCTTGATTTTATTGATTGTGTTTCCTCATCCAATTTGGTTCTAATTTTTTTAATTATTATTTGTGAGGTTTTCCATTTGCTTTTTCATTGACCTATGTGTAGTGGATGACATTTGAATTTATTTCCTGAACTTGTTATGAATTTAAGCTTTTCATTATAACACTAAGAGCAAATAGCTGTGTTGCAGTTGAATACACCAATATTCAGTATAATTGATGCCTTACACACAGAAGGTTATCTTACAGTATATGTGGGCATATATTGTCTGTGCTTTCAGAAATACCACTAGGAGATGAATGCTCGTTTATTTATTTGATTTCTGATGCTTTTTTTCTGCATTTAATTTTGAGAAGCATGTTTTGAAGATACGTTTTTGTTATTATAGAACAATAATGTGTATAACCCATGGTTTATCTGTGATAATTAAAAAACAATTCCCCTGTTAATGTTGCCATGCAGCCATGATTTAGTAGTGTGACATACATGTGTGTGTGAGCACATATATACATTCATCTACATGTGTAAGTGAGATGAAGGAAAGCTTGCCCCAGAGCCCTTTCTCCTCCCAATGGCTTCCCTGTCTCTGATTTTTTCATGGGTTATTGGAGAACATGCACTCATACGCATGAGAATGCACTGCTGTTATTAAGCTTATCTTAATATCTCTATGCACTGATCATGAGTGAATAATCCAACCCATAAAAAGATATGTGTTCATCCGCAATTTTTTTGAAATACAGGTGTAATCAAATGCAATGCACTGCTGACAGATTACAACAGCATATGTAGTTTGGTTATACATGTAATGGTACGAAGAATATAGGAACATGTAGTTTATAATTCTGGACATGCTTTTTTTGGACTCTCAAGACCTAATTTTCTTTTCTGGACAATCACATTGTGTCTGGACAGGCATTTAATCCAACAAAGTTTATGCAGCTTTGTAAATAAAAGCTTTTTTTAGGAATAGCACAGTCTAGATTACTGCTGAATTTAGCTGAATGTGTGCCATAGCAATTTTTTGTGTAATAGTTTTTATGGTTGCTTTTTAAATATATCACTATGGAGTCAGTAAACCTGATTTTCCCTTAGTCTTTATTTTACTCAGTTTTGCTATGTTTTTGTATGTGGAACTTGAAGGACATGGCAAGTATGTGGCAGTTGCCTTAGGCTTAGCAGTGTATTAGTGTATGTACTAACCAGTGTAGTGTTTTCAAAGGGTGTGTCTTCACACTTTTATGAGCGAAGGTTTTATCTTGGTTGGCAAACTGATAGTTCATTACTAAGTGGGCACCATTATGTAACGCTTTGGTACGTGTGGATCATGGATTTTCCCCTTTCTGCACCTAAGTCTCCATTTTTCACGAAATCTTTGCTCTTGCTTGAAAAATATTGTGGCAATGCATGATTCATAAGACTGGCAGTTGTGCACCAGGTTACCTATTGCAGGTTTCTTCTTTCAGATAGGACTTGTAATCAAGGGATGCAGAGAAGAAACAAACGTATGTCGTGTTCAACCTTTTTTTAAGCATCTTTTTTGCAGGGGTTGGTCTGCCTTGAATTTCCTATCACAGTTGACTTGTGGTCCAGCAGTCATTTATGCATGGGCCTCTGGCTGCTTGGCAGAATTGTTGAACCAGACCAATAAAGGTACAAATTCTAAAATAGGGTGCAAGTACATGGAGGAGATGGGGTTTGGATTGGATTTAGTCTGAGTTTCCAGCTTTGTATTTGGCTGCATGAATATCTCGGGGACTATTCCTGATGCTGTGGCACTTGCAGCCAGCATGGGGAGGCCACTGGAGAGGAGCATCTAGGCCACTGCTCCAAACGGAGAGGAGGTTGCTGAGTCCATTTTCCATTTGCCTTGTGGATAGTGGGGGGTCAGCAGGCCAGCTTGCTTCCCAGTTATTTTTGTTGCTCTTTACTCATTGTCCTGTTGTCGGATGCAAAAGGCTGTTGCCCGTGCCGTGCCAGGAAATGACACTGTGTGCCTTTAGAACGGAGAGCTCTACATCTCCTGGAATAAATGAAAAACAGTATTTCAAGTGATGGCAACAAAAGATTTGTTTTTCAAGGTGGCTACCTAAGACAGCAGCTGGGGAAGGTGTCTAGTGAATCAGCTGAGTGGACTTAGGGGTGGCAATGAATTTCTTTTGCTATCCTGCTGTCTATGGTAGGAAGCAAACGAAAGGGGTGCTTCACACCACGTCTGGTCAGGCTGTGATATTCCTCACCACCGAATCCAGTGGGTGCTAAAAAAGTGTGGGGGAGGTAAGCAAGTTCATTGGCAAGGAATCCACAGATGGTTAGGGAATACACAGCAACTAACTCTGGCTCAGGACATCTTTGGGTCAAAAACATTTGGAGGCAGGGAGAATATTTTGGGGAAAATAGCTCTGTATATTTGCTTAGCTCTTGTACCCTTCCCCAGGCACTCAATCTGGCCACTGTGGAGGCAGATTACTGGGGTGGAGAGCTTTGTCATCTTCCCGTTGACCTCTCTGTGTGGCTGTGAAGATAATCCTGTTTTGCCTATGCATGTGCAGAACTGTAAGCAGTCTTTGAAAAGCCAGCAGTTCCTACCGAAAGGGAATAAATGATACAAATAAATGCAGGGATGTGCTTTTGTACCGTTACACACAGATTTATTTAGATCCTGCTGACACTGAATTTTAGATGTGTTTGGATTTGTGTTGCAGCAAGTGGGCAGCAGGAGTGGCACCAGGATCCCAAGTTCCTTGTGCAGGCTCTCTGACTCGGTTTGCTCCCATCCAGCACTCCCCTGTTGCTAGGCCTGGACACCCATGCTTGCAGTGCAGCTCCCATGATCTTTGTCCTGCTCTGCGACAGCTCTGTACCAGAGACAGGGCTGGTCAGACAGATCTGTCAGTCAACCAGCTCTGTTGGACTCTGAGGGGCACTGGGGAAGGGGCAGTGGGCCCCTCCTTGGGCTGTGGCTTAGCTTAGCGGTGCAACCCATGACACTGGTCCTGAAAAATAAGAGTATTAAATGATCTGAGTGACTAGAATTCATGTTAGAAGTAACGGTTGCCATCCTTTCAGTATCGAGCTGGAAAACTCATGCAGAAGTAAATGGTGTGTATAAAAATCTGCTGAAAAGACCATGCAAAGGTAAGCGTAACCTGCACATGCTTGGCTCCTCAACTATAGTGTCTGCTGAAGGTAATAACCTGTAGGGTACAAAATACCTGCTGTAAAGTGGCGGTGTTCGGGTCATTTGCAGTGTATGTGTGTTACTGATTTTGGCTCTAGGCAAGAGTTTCTTTTGCTTGGCTGCAAGTACACAGTTTCCTTTTTACTTTGCCTTGTGCCTTGCTAATGAATGGGGCAATGTATGTGTGCGTGCATGTGTGAGTGTGTGTAAGGAAGAAAGCAGCTGAATTTGTTCACAAAGGTACAATATGAATAGACCGAAAATATAAATACTTCTGACAACACTGGGCTGACTCGGGGATCCTGTATGTCCCTAATCCTTCTCAAACTAAGGCAGAGCAGTCTATTTTTTTTATCAAAAATAAACTTTTGATGGAATAGTCAGAACTTCTGAAAGTTGAATGATTAGTGTTTGCAGTTGTGTCATCTCTTTGATCCAAGAGGAAAAAACATCTTAGCTTTATTATTACCCCCTTTGATTTTTGTCTTTTTTTTAATGCAGCAGCCATAAATCTATCCATATGTATTTATAGGGCAAGGAGTATAGCAATAGGAGCAACATGTATTTTGGAAATATCTGTGAGGTCAGATATCTGTGGAGGTACCTGACATAGTGTGATATCTTACCAGCTCCGTTATAACCATGATGTTTTTTCTCCCATTTCTCAGCTGAACTGCCTATGGAAGAGAAAATAAGAATGCTTAGGTTATGGTCATGAGTGGAGCCAATGGGTTAATCCCAGTTTGAAACCAGTATACTTTTGTCTGTGTGCCTCAGCTGGAAAATAGTATGAGCAGTAGACCTCAAATGAAGTTTGATGTTAGCTTTTCTTTCTGTCTGTCTGTCTTTCCATCTTTCTTTTTTCCCCCAGTGACTGTACATAGTTTTGAAATGCTGCATGTGAAGAAAAGCAAGAGGAAAGGGGCCTGTTTATTGTTTTAGCCAGAGAGTTCCAAGCAAGGAATTCTTTCTCCTTCTATTCCAAGCAATAATTACATTTTTCCACTATAGAAATTACTTGTTATGTGAAAGGCACTGATGTCTTAATAGAAGTTATAAGCCTGATTCTTTAGTGAGGATTACAAAGGACAGGTGAAAACTGGATCACTGGAATGGCTTTTGTTTGGGTTTATTAAACATTAATTCATACAGTCTTAGAAAGGTAGTAATTTCTTGGTAATGATAGACATGAAATTACATTAAACTATTCAGTAGGTAAGTCGAGCTTGTGAATCTGTCTTGTATTCCAAGCTTGATGCTTCACTACTTTGCATTTTTAATAGTTTTTTTAATTGTGGAGTGACAGTAACTGCCCCATCCTACAAGCAGGCAGCCCTTTTGTCCTCACTTTTCTTGGTTCTCTAAAGAGGGGAAGTGACACAGCGAACAAGAAAGGCCACTTTCGAGAGACAGCTGATCGTTATACAGTCTTAAATGAAGTCATCTTGTTAGGAGTACCTTGTTATTGCTTAGCATCCTTTAAAGGAAGGAAGAATGAAAGAGAAGGTCAATTGCAAGAGGGAGAAACTAGAAAGGGATCCAAGTCAAGCAGGGTTCCTTGCCACAACCTGCTCAAAGTGAGTTTTGCTTAATTACTGCAAGGGACAGAGGATTTAGTCTGAATCCTTCCCACAAAAAGAACAATCTTCCTTTTTTGGTAGAAAATGAATGAACTGACTTTGGGGCTGGTACTGATCTTCCTCCAACATTTCCCAGATTGTTATTCCGTGGAAGCAGGCAAATCCCATCCCAAAGCCACCCCCAGCCTGAGACAAATGTTAAAAGCAAGGAGGAGCATTAGCAGAAAGTGTTTGGGTGAAGCTCTCAAGCCCTTGCATGCTCCTCCAAAGCCTCAGATAGCAAAACGCCCAGAAAATGGTGTGACAAGAGGCTTCCTTGGGAAATTTCCAGTGCCTGCAGTCAAGGTACCTACTGGCCTCCTTCTTGCAGCCGTTCAGCTCAGGTGGTTCCTCCCCGATGGGATCTAGGAAGCGCTAGAGGCTCGTGGGGATGGGAGGGGAAAGGCAGCTTGAGCTTTCTGGTCCTGGGAAAACGTTTGGTTTAGGTTGTGCTCAGGAGTTAGAGAGGCCTTCAGGAGCCTGAGGTTATCCTGACTGGACTGGCAGCCCCCTGCACTGAGAAAAGAGGTGTGAGTGCCAAGCCTGAGCTAATGCATCTTCCCTGGGGCATGGAGGTAGCCGCAGGGGCCAGAGCCCCAGCATGAGTTCCCAGACTGATGGTGTCAGCAATGATGTCAAACTTGTCATCAACAGCCAGATTCCAAAAAATACATATTTGCTGAGAACTGTTTTCCTCTGTGATGGCTTTTGTACCACTGTCTGTGGAAAGGATGTAAAAGCAAGAATAAGGCTCTCATCTCTATTCCAAACATGAGACATAGTAAAGACATCACAGGGAAAGCCTAGTGTCTCCAGCCGTTACTCACCTGGACAACTCCACTGGGGACGCTGGTCATCCACCACTGTAAAATAGGCTACCATCCTGTACTTGGGAGACGTTCTATCAGTTTATCCTAAATAACAAGTTCTACACCACTTAGTCGTACGGCCCACTATGCCCAAATTTAAAGGGCATTCCTTACGTTATTAATAACACCCAGGTCATGCCCGAGGGTGCTCCAGTGGATGAGCGTTGTGTGGGCACGTGGAAGTCTGACCTTTAAGCGGCTCCTGCTCTGCTGGCAGAGTACGTGTAGCTGTACGTTAACACATATGGAAGAGAGTCATACAGTCAGGCCTGACCAAACAGCGTAGTTGAAATGTGGCCAACCTCACAATGAATGAGGGACAGCTGACCTAACAGTTCTATGGGGACAGTGGATCTTGATGTTCCCTGGATTATTTCCTATATCTTGAAGAAATTAAGTTCAGCAGTTCTCAGCAATCGGGGAGAAGAAAGACTTAACTTGCGTAGTACAGTCAAAGCCGATGTAAGTCTAATTGGTTTGTTAAAAATGAGAGTTAGTATGGCAGCAAAGGAGGTGAAACTTCTCAGGGTGGCACCAAATCCCCCTTTCTTCTTATAGCTTCACCACCTGCCCTGCAGGTCCCTTAAAAGATGGGAGAAGCAAAAACACAATTGGTTTTGTTGACTGGTTCTGAAACTTGTTTTGGGGCTTAATCACTTAGGTGAGCTGAGTGAACAATTTCTGCTGCTTCTTCAGCTTCTGAGATGGTGTGCTTTAAAAATCTGCTGTGCTAGCTTTTTGCCAGTTAAGATAAATGTTTATGAGAGAGAAAAAGAGTGTTGGGACTATCCAGTAAAAAGAAAAGTTTTTGTCTTTCTCTCCCTTTTTACTCAAAGATTTGCTGTGTCGGCTGGGATTGGTGAGCTCATGATCTATAAATAGGTTCCATCCAGGGAGGAGAGGGAAGAGGAGGGAGGCTCTAATTAATTATATAGAAATAGTTGTTTTCACAAAATAAGCAGCAAATCCAAGATGTTTGAAGCCAGGCTCGCTGGGCTTGGGGGTGGGGTGTGCCTACAGCATTTACTAGTGAGATCATGGAATAGGACAGGAAATCTCTCCCTAATGCCAAAGAAAACTTTTTTTTTCCCCCTAGTTCTTTTTATGAAACAACTGTTGAGGTTCCCCAACCCCCTTTCAAGCTTATTTTCTGATAATGAATCGATCCTTTGATTCATTATCAGAATACAGGTCTGGATGCCCCGCTCCCCCAGATCTTTATATGCACATTTGGCTGCATGCATGTCAGCGTACTCAGGTATGCGGTTTTGCTTGCTCATGTAAGCGCTGGGATGACGAGGGTCTTCACCAGTGAAACAGCAATTTGTGGAGCTGCAGAATTTATGATGTGCGACATTCACGTTTGCTGATTCAGTTTGTTAGGGCAATATCTGTGTGTTTAAAAGTAAAGGAAAACTTTCAGTCCCTGTGACACTTTTAAAACAGACTCTTGCAACACATGCACAAAATAATTTTATTCTACTTTATAATTGGACTGGATATCCAATATTCTTCAATCACTGCATTCAAGAGGTTAGATGCTAGTTTCATGACAATGTCTAGCTGAGTAAGTCTGTATTGAATCTATATCTCCCTCTCTGTAATATTTTTCCTAGCAGGTAATGATTAACAATAATTTTCACACTATAGTTGCTATTGCTGCTGATTTATCATTGACTTGTCCTTCATGTTATTAACATTGTTACTTGCATTCCACCTGTGTTTGGAAATTATTTACAACAGAAGAAACCTGTGAAGCTCAGGCAACAGAGCTGTTATGGTAAAAGAGTAAACCCATCTTAATTTCTTTCTGTCATGAACATCTTTTTCCTCCTTATGTGTGATTCTGTCACATACTTTGGCAAGTGCAGAAGTGCACGCAGAAGAGTTTCTGAACACAAGGTGTTTGCTTGAAGTTGCTGAGTAAACCATGTGTCAAAAAACTGGAATAAAACTCATGAGATTTTTGCTCTGAAAGCAGAAATTCCCTGAAACGCACATGAGAATTTTTCCTGGACCTTTGATTGCTTTTAAAGCCAATGGCCACCTGTGCCGGACCACTGCAGTTCATCTTCAAAGCTACTATCGGTAATAGGATATTTTTTTTTTTTTTCCCAGGCCACATTGCATGCTCACGGCTCACAAGAGGCCCCGTGGCCTTGCCAGGTGGCCGGGTGCCACCACTGCGTGCCACCGCTGCTGCCTGGGAAGCTGGCCCCAGGGAAACAATGCATCCCGCCGCTGCGCACAGCTTTCTGTGCACCTTCCTCTGTCTGACCCCCTGTTTGTGCAGTGTTGGGAGCTGGGTGTTGATGGCAGTAGGTGTTTGAATGCTTTGTGCATTTGTAACTCCTGAAACAGATGAGCAAAAAGAAGGAAAACCAAACCCCAGAACTGCTGGCTCAGTTTGTGACGTACTGAGATTTCCAAATGTGAGCGAGTTGCTGATGCCTTCGGCATTCGCTATGAGCTGAAGGAGTTGGGGAAGGTTTGTGCCTAGCAGGGTCCGGCCCAGAAACACAGAGGAAATATTAACTGTCTGTTCAGCAAATGGAGAGTATTGCTGACACAGAGGCAAAGCAGACATCAGACTGCTAGTTGTACTAGTAAAACAGAGGCCCAAAGGGCTTTCAGGGGTGATAATCAGAGCAACTTTTCAGAGGTAGATTAGACCCACCATTTCAGTCATTTCAGATGATTTTTGCCTGAATTGTTGTACAGTGCCAGGAAGAGTTCCCGGTCAGTAATACCACTGGTCCTCTCTGTGTTCTTGCAGTTTTAAAATACCCAGCGAAGCCCCATTTTAGAGGAAAGCGTGGTATCTGTGGAATTTTGTGTTAGAAAAACCAAGCTGTTGTATGCACAAGAAGGGGCCTCCAAGATTAAATTACTCTGAGCTGCACTTGCACACAGTCATAGGGAAACTCAGCCTGGACCAGTCTTCTTATTTGAAAAAATCCCCAAGCTTTCAGGGGATTCAATCCCTAATTGCTCTGTACGTGTGGGTAACTGCACATTCTTTGGTGACCTCAGTTGCTGTGGAAGGAAAGTACATCAGTATGCTCAGGGGGTGGCTATTAAATGAATTGACAAATCTTCATATCCTTGAAGCCTCAGTGAAGGCATTAAGAGGATTGTGAGGCAGGGAGAGATAAGAGTAGGAGCAAAACAAAAATTACACTCTCAAAACCCTAGAGAAACCCACAGTGGGGAAAGTTGTTGATAGTACAACCGAAGGGCTTAGACCAAGATTATGAAGAGTGGTTTGAAGAAGCCATCTCAAACATCATCAAAGAGGTGAGCCTTTATTTTAGGTTCCTGACATGGGAGGCATTTGTGTTAGCCAGCTTTGCTAGCTAAGTGCGTAGGAAGCAGATTACCAGCTGTGAACAGACATATGTTCAGTGATATCTCCCAAAAGTAAGAAGCTCTTAAAATGCAGGTCAGTCTATATAATTGTCCTGTTGGGTGGAACGAAACATCCAGATGTTCATCTAAACTTTCATTTGGGAAAGTGTCCCTCTTCACCAAAAGTACAAATTGGAATTACTGAGGTAATTTACTCTTTACTGCTTTAAGTCAGGGTCCCTGAAGAGAATAAAAACTGTACAAATTTAGCAAAACTGTATTTTACCCCGTGAACCTACGTTTCCAAATAACTGGTGGGGAGAGTTAGTTGTAAAGTCTATATACTGGAGAGTATATAGCAGGTAGATGCACAGTATCTAACTTTTGAGACTTAGCATAGCGTGAAGTGGACAGTGCAAGTAGCCCTCCTTCGATATTTTCTTAGTGTATTTGTTTTAGGACTTCTCACATGAGGATACTGTACATGCTCCCCTGTAGTGTCAAGTGTAATAGTTCACAGAGAGGCGTTATAGAACAAAAAAAACAATAACAACAAGAAAAACAATAGGAAGAGTGTGTGCTCTGGCAACAAGTGCAGGGTTCCTCAGTATTCACTCTCTTCATTCTTTTTTTGTACCCTTTGGAAAATGTGCAGCAGCATAAAAAACCCTAACAAGTTAAATAAATTCTCAACATCTTCAAAACAGGAGTGTTCTGCCAACATATGATCAAGGCTTCCAGGACATTTTCTCCTCTGTTCCAGAGCATATGTGCTAGTAGCCAGGATTTGCAGGGGAGACTTTTTTCCATCTAAACAACAACAAAAAAGCTTTAATTTGAGTATAGCTAAGGAAAGAGAAATACAAACTGCTGGCAAACGCATTTTCTAACAAGTTAGGGGTTTTTTCCTTCTAAAAAATATACAGATTATCTTAACAATTCTGCAATGAACATATTTTCAGTGCCTTTCATTAGTGATTTTAATCCATTCAAAAATAACAGCTAATCAGAAGAGCATTTAAAAGGATCAGAAGAGTATTTAAAAGGGTGAGGTCAACTCTGGCACAGATAATCAGCAGTATTCAGAGCAGTATGGAGCTTATCCTAAGTTCGGAAATTAATTCTGAAATAACTTTCTGTTGACTATCTTGGTATGATTTTATTAAAAAAAAAATCAGTTAGAGTCATATCTGGCACATCATTTTGCAAGTTTAGTATTGTTCTGTTGCATCTCCCTGTTGTCGTTTCAGATGTAGTATCTACTAGTAAGTAGCTTGTGTGCTTAGAAAAGCAGAGAGCTGGCAGGCCATAAATGAGTGTTAGGATAGTTGAATTCACACCTTCTCTGTGAAAGCACTGGTGAGTACAAAATAACACAAGTGACCTATACTTTTATATTTGTTTGCTTTGCTGATAATTTGATAGAAGAGTTGTCAGATAGATAAAAGCCTGGTACTGGAGATTGTTGAAGAGGAGTTAACGGGTTGGGAGAGATTACTTAAGGAGATGCTTGAGGCAAGGAGCTTGCAACCAGTCATGGGTGGGGATGAGGGGTGGGAGCAAGTTGAGGAAGCATGCTGATGACTCTGGGTTGGGGCCAACATCAGTTCAGAGAGTTGGTCTGCCTTTGGGGAAGAAATGAATGACCCTAAGCGTGGGAAAAATAAAACCCGAATATGATTGTATGAACTGCCAGATTAGGCTCAGGGAGGTTGGAGGGTTTCAGTTGGACGTAAGTAAGGCAGAGAAGGGTCAGGGTGTATCGGCTGATCAATAAGTCATCACATATGAGCTATGCGAGACTCCCTTGGGAAAAAAACATCACCGATCTGATTTGACAATGGTTAGTCAAGGTGAAGCTGAGGAATTTTCATTATCCTTCTTTGGGCTGTGCCATTTCATGTATGGTGGCTGGGTTTGGTCATCTGCATTCAGGAAGAGGGAGCTCAATTAGGACCAACATGTTGTGTTGATATGTCAACATGAAGACTCTTCCCAGAGACAGAGTCTCTGACCTGTGACTGTGTTTTATCTGGAGCCAGGCAACCTTTCTTCCACCAGCAGTTCTCATACTGTTTTCTTAAGGCATTCACTTTTCCTTCTTCGTAAGTCTTAGACTTGGCAGTTAACCAAGTTGAAAAGGACCCTTCAAGGTCAAAGTAAACAATATTTAAGAAATCTTCTAAAAATGTTTGTTTCAGGAGGAGGGGGGACAAACAGCAGCTGTCTTTGAGCAGGGTTTGGTTCTAATAAGGGACCTTTTCCAGGATCATACCTCAAGTAATCTGGTCTTGTGTTCCAGCTGGAACTGGTCCCACCTTTGTACCATGAGAACATCGGGCCCATCAAATACTATTAAGGGAAAACAAGCTTTTTAAATGCCAAAATACATGCAGTGAAAGACTTATTTGTTATCACCTGTTCTAGCGCTGACAAGCTATTTTCTTAGTGATAATCTACCTTATGTGGCCTGAAAAACGTGTGGTTCTCTTGCAGTCCAGTTATGATCTCTGTGATAGGAAAAGAGCAAAATCTGGAGTAGTTTCATGTGTTACATCCCCAGATAATCAGCTAGGTGAAGCCAGCAAAAGGATATTGCTCTTGACTTATTCCGGGGTAAAATAATGATCCCATAATCCAGCATCCCATGTATGCGGTTAAAAAGCTTTACTCGTGTTGAAATGCTTTCTAGACCAAGCTGAATGCATTGTTTTAAGCATTCAGCTTGATCTAGCTTGTCTACGTGTCTGAAGCAAATTACTCTGTGAACCCCTTACGTTCTTTTTGTTAGGTATCTGAGTTGTTTTGGGCAGTAAGGATTTGACTGCACATAGTGTATGGGTTAGGGACATAAATATGAGGAGACATTGCTCTGAGGCACATCCCACCTTGTCAGCCTGTAGTCAGATATACTCAGAGCTCCCATGTTCAGCACCTGCCCACTTCTGCTGGGACAGACTGGCCACAGATGCCAGTGGAGGGGACAGCTGGTGTCCCCCAGTGAAGACTGTGTGGTACACCAGGCACATATCTGAAGCAGCAGAGAGATGGGGAAGAACATGAGCATTGCTGAAATTTCTCCTCTCAAGTCTTAAATTTAGCAAATACCGACATTCCCAGGTTGCTGCTTCTACACACTGTATTAATATGATCATTACCAGCTTCCTGCACTACTTAGTTGAAACCACACATAATATTTGCACTTCAAAACAATTATGTCCAAATACAAGGCCATTTTGTTACATCTCTGCTCATACACCCAATTACATGCCCCAGGGATTATGTTTGACAGAATTATGCTACAGAATTTAGGTTGAGTTGTTGTTTCCCCATGCGCCCCTTATAATGGAGTTAGAACTCGATGTTTCGTTGCTCGTGTTATAATTATCAGGAACTTTTCTTTCTGCAGTAAAGGACTTCGAGAAACAGACTGTGAGCCAGCCTGAGCTTCATGTTTCTTATACCCAGGTCTGCATTTGTTATGCAGTAATAGTACAGCTATTTGGCTAACTAGCTCACTATTTATCTGATTGACTCTCCGAAGAATATGAAATGCTGTGAAATGTTTCAAAAAGAAAACAAAGTTTTCCAGATAAAGCTTCACACTGTCTCATTGGAAGGGAAACTTCCAACCCCTTTCGCTATGTTTTCTAAGCAAACTAGAAACTGCTATGGAAACTCATGCAATAAGCTGGGTTCTCAGCTGCGTTATATGGTCATAGAGAAGCATTGCACACTAAAAGCGTTAACTAACATCAATGAGAAATGGCATCCAAAATTTCTGGAAGCCCTGAGTTGCACTGTTTCCGTTCCCTGTTAGCTAAGACAGTACCAACCTTTCAGCTTCCTGGAATAGTGTGAAAATGGAATTTATTTAGTGCTTACAGAGTACCCACGTGTTACAGAGCTGAACGCCATAGGAAACCCCATGAAGAAACAGTTTTCTCTCTCTCCAAAACAGTGCACTGCAAATAAAGCCTGAAGCCAGACAGTGAGCAGTGAAGGAAAATAAAAATGTTTACTCATTAGCTGAGCTTCTCCATCCTAATCATAGAGCAAGGCAAGGGGTCCATGGGAAAAGTTTTCTGGGTAACCTGTGTATTTTAGAAATGTGCAGAAGACTGAACCAGCGTGGTGCACACAAACTTATTTCTGCTATTTCCTAGCACTGAACAGTTTGACTTTGTAGCATTAATAATGTTGTATTACTATTAAACATTAAACTGGATGCTATGCTAATGAAGCCAGAAGGTCGTTCAAGTCAATCTTACTGTGTCCATTAAGCTGTTGCAAGCAACAACAGCAAAACCAGCCAATGCAACATTATCTGTCATTTCCTTAACAGGCCATTATAAAACAACTGGCATCTGCCTGCCTGCTGTCAGGGTTGCAAAGGCAGGCAGCCGCCAACGTGCAAAATGAAGAAGTACTGCACTTCTTCCACTATCAAGATGAGAGTTCTTTCTGTTATCGTGGTTTTTGACATCTCTGAAGTGATATGGCCTTGAGGAGAGGAGGCAGCCTCTTGGGTCTGTCTGGTCACTATCACCACCAGACAGCTATGTAAATAGAAACCCCTCTTGAATGAACAGAGGCTGGGAGTTGATGAAAGAGAGTTCATAGGTTGCCACAGTTAGGCAGCAAGGGACATTCGAACAACACAGAACCAAGAAAGTTCCCAGAGGAAACAGCTGTGAAATTTTTCGTTTGGTTACGCAGCTGCTTAGAGTTTGTGTTCACTTGATCACTCGCATAAAACTGGAGAACCTCCCAGATTGCCAAGAGGGAAAAGGCAAGTGAAGGGGATGCTTCACCATGAAGCACTTGCTCTGCTGTTTTGTGTTAAATGGAGGAGAAAATCTAACACAGCATATGAGGATGGCAGCTTTGTACGACTGTGTTCTGGTTTCGGCAGGGATAGAGTTAATTTCCTTCCTAGTAGCTGGTACAGTGCTGTGTTTTGGATTTAGGATGGGAACAAAATTGATAAGGCACTGATGTTTTAGTTGTTGCTAGGTAATGCTTACACTAGCCAAGGACTTTCTAGTTTTCCATGCTCTACCGACTGAGAAGGCTGGAGGTGCACAAGAAGCTGGGAGGGGGCACAGCCAAACTGGCCAAAGGGACATTCCATACCGTGTGACGTCATGCTCAGTACATAAACTGGGGGAAGCTGGCCGGGGGGGGCTGCTGCTCGGGGACTGGCTGGGCATCGGTCGGCGGGTGATGAGCAATTGTACTGTGCATCACTTGCTTTGTGTATTATTATTATCATATTATTATTATTATCATTTTATTTCCATTATTAAACTGTTTTTATCTCAACCCATGAGTTTTTCTCACTTGTGCTTTTCCAATTCTCTCCCCCATCCCACCGGGTGGGGGGGAGTGAGCGAGCGGCTGCGTGGTGCTTAGTTGCCAACTGAGGTTAAACCACGACAGACTGAAGCTAGGTATTTGATTTGCTGGGCAGTGCCATCTTTTGTATTTCTGGAAATAGAAGCCTACTGAAGATTGCAAGGAAACAAATCCATAAAGAACCTGAATGTGGGGGCCACTGCTCTGGCATTTGAGTAGTACTGGATAATATCTCACCATCAGGCATCTCCAAGCGTGGATTTTCTCCTTACGTTATTTTCTTTTCATATGAAACCAGTGAAATACTGTCTGAGTCAGATAAGAAAGGTAGCATTAGGGCTATAATTTTTGATAAATGTGTGCCCTGATCTGAATGATGATTCTGAAGATAAAGGAGACCTTGTCTTTCAGATATCACAGGAAGCAGTTAAAAGATCAAGAATCTGAATGCTGTCAGGCTTGTAATTAGGATAATAGTAACATCCATAGAGCACTAATGCTGTGCTCGGGTCAGAACGTGAAAGGCAGAGAGGCATTTCCTGGAGATGCTTATAGCCTGAGTCCATGGTTCAGGAAGCTACTTCCACATGTGCTTGTTCCAATTGAGAATGGTACTTATGTAAATGCTTAATTTTAAGTGCATATTTAAAGTAGAACTCATATTTGAAGTGATTTGGGAAATGTGCATAAGGAGACAGAGCCTGGGCTTTGCAAACTGCTGTAGATACCGAAAATACGTCAAATAAATCATATGTCCTGTAGCTAAGAGATTCTCAGCTACATGTCTAGAATAGAGATAATTTCTAAATTCAGATGTTTAAATTTAGGCATTCATATTGTAGCTGCATAACATGAATATCATAGCTCCAGTGATGATCTAGTCAATACTAGGGCCTAGAGAGGTATTCAGGCCAGTCTAAACTAAAATCTGCGTTTGGTCTGCTGAACTGTTTTCTACATCCATTGACTACGATGGGAGCACTGACACCTAGATCACATAGCAATCACTTGCTGTGTAGGTGCCTAAAAGCGTATATCAGATTCCAGAGCTGAATCCCACTCCTAAAGTCTAGTGAGATGAACTTGTCCACAGTGACAGAGCATAAAACTGTCCCCTGATAGTCTGGAGATGAGAACATGCTAACCTGGAGCCAGGCACTTGTTTTATGGAGCAATGAAACACTGTCCATTCAACAGAAGTATTTCTGTTGTTGTAGTGGAGTCACCAGTCAAGCAGGATAGGGCTGCTCTAACCTTTTTCATTTGTGTTATTCACCATGTTCATAGTATGTCAATGTTTAGCATGGGGAGAGGCTCATCCTTCTACTTTATCTATGCCACCATTGTATCACTAAAGAAAGTTGGTATCCATACCAACGTGGCTCATCCTGTGGACCAGAGAAAGAGATCAGGGCAGTGAATGACACCAGGACCAGATTAACGTTTTCTCCAGCATCTGTGTGTGGCATGGTTTGGTCACTGTCCCCCAACACAGTTGTCTCTTTATGATACTGGTATCTGGGAAAACTACCTTGGGGAACCTGTATTCTGGACCATTTGAAAGCTGTCTTTTAATGAACAGAGGGAACAACTGATGGTCTGAGTTATCCAAGAACTTGGGCTGATCCCCTGACTCTAATGTGTTTAGTCATGCAGTATTTCCCCGTGGTCTGTCTCTCGGAGCAATGTTCTGATGGTAGTCTGCTTCCCAGTGCTGGTCTGACTGAGGTGGAGTAAGGAAGCGCAACACTGCACTTTTCCTTATTCAATGAGTATTAGTTTTCTGGGAATAACAGTACTATGGTGGGAAATGTTTAGTTTTCTACAGTACTTCATCACAATGGTATTTCTTAGTAATCCTCTTTTTCTCCCCAAATCTATCATCTCATGGTCTTTTTTATTTTCTTACAGGAAGAGCTGGGCATTGCCTGTGAGTTGCTGGAGTCAGACTTCCTCAAGTGCAGCGTGGGATTTCCTTTCATGAGATCGAAATCTAGGGTAACGTTGTGATATTTGCATTTGCAGAGTGATGGTCTGTTTACCTCTTTGTCTCCAAGGAGTGGCTGGAAGGGCAACTGCTCTGTTAAATGTCTGTGACTGATACTTTCTGTAGCTTTCTAACCCAGATATCCAAGCCTTTCACAGTTACAGAGGGTAGCTGTCCTCTTTCCCACCGGACAGAGCCGATGACAGTACCCTGTGCACTGCAATACAGTGCTTTTGAAAAATAATCTGAGTGTTGCACCTACGAAAAACTTTTTTTTATAAACAATATTTCCTCTGTAGAAAATAAGAAAAGGACTCTCTGTCATATTTGTGTTGCCTTATTCTGTTTTTATTTTTGTCGTCTTTCACAGTAAAGTGCAACTGAACTCATTTGAATGATAATGAAAATGTCTTAATGACTTTTTCATATTACGGTCTCCTGGTAGCTTTTAAAGAGGATTTTGCTCGGTAGTAGAAGATGAACTCTCTCATAATATTTAGAAATCCAGCTGGGTTCTTTCTGTCACTAAACTGAGCTGTACAAATGACCAAGCCAGAAAGGTGAGAAGATGAGGATAACTTCAGGCTGACCTGAACAAAATGAGTCTGAAATTTTTCAGAAAATTCCAGTTTCAAAAACTAATCCTTTCCACTTGAATTGACATATCCTTTGACCCGACATGAAATTTTTTCTTTTATGTGTTTTATTGACTGTAATGTGCTCTTTTGAAACATTTAAAAATATTTTAAATAGAATGGAAAAAATAAATGCTGTAGCAAAATATTATCTGGAATGTAAGAATTTCAGTGTTTTGCTTCAGAATGACATAGTTGGGTTATCTTCAGGTTTTTTTCAGCAAGCCATTGAAATTAGCATGAATTTGGAAACAGTTTCACTTGGCCAACACCTGTTTTGGAGTTAGGTAGAAAAGTTGTTGCATGGAAAAGTTAATGTAGCGCTACAGCGGTCGTCAAAGTAGATTCTCTTTTCAAAATTAGCACCTGATTTTATCCATGATGATGGGTGGCCGGAATGTTGCTTTAGCTTGTGCGGGTTGTTCCAAGTCTTTGTGCAGGCCTATGGGATGATCTTTATTCCCCTAAAAGATCTCTTCACCAGCAAGTAATGTATAGATTGGGGCTGAGGTAGTTTCAGGTAGCGATCCCCTTATACTAGAAGACTCTTCCCCTGGCAGATGATCTCCTCGAGAAGTATCTTTGAATGGCAATTCTAGTAAAGGCCTTTTTACAATGAAGGAAAAATTAGACTCTCTAGTATTTGAACAGAGACAATATTGCTAAGATTTAAAAGCTACTGTACAGTAGAGGAGGCTCTCTTGCATGTACCAAAATACGCTACTTTTGTACAGCTGGGCCAGTAAAATGTGTGTGGAGTTTCAGAATAAATACATTTTGAAACAATATACCGTGTCTCTAAATACTGCTTTTTCTTTGTACAGTATGAGTTCAGTGTGATCTTCGACACAAGTCACTTGTCTGGGCAGGAAGAAACACTTACCTTCCTCGTCACTGCCCAAAGGTAAGGGAACCTTTGTGTATCTTGATGACTTGGATATTCTTTGTTGCATGAAGTGTGCATTGCATATGCTTGGCAATCATGTGATAGCAGTCATAGACATGTATGTGTAGGAAATGATGTTAAATTGTAGGGCTAAATGCATGTATTTTGATAATGGCAGTTGGACTAGATGATTACTGTAGGTCCCCTTCCAGCTGAAATATTTTATTCTAATATAGAGGAACCATGTGATGCAGCTTCCTGAAAAATTAAGTACGATCATGCTTAGGCTTTCTTTGCCCAGGCAGTTGCGATTCTGAAGGAGCATTTTGTGTTCTCTCAGTCGGAAGGCCCTTGTGTTTCTGTGCCCATCCCTTTGGGCCCCATATCAAGCTCAGCTCAGCTGCGGTTGACGATCAGCACCAGGCAGACCCATTTGTTCCAGCATTTGAATGAAATAAGCATGCTTGGATGCAAACCAAAAAAGATAAATGCTTTCATCAGATGGTCAGGGATCTCACTGACAGTTTCCAAAGTTGCATGTCTATTTTTTCCCTCTCTGGATCTTCAGTGAGCTATGACAGACTGCACGAAACAGCTGAATAGGGTACTTCCCCAAGGGCACTTGGAGCAGGCATTGAAGTAGGGTGTGATGCCAAATATATGTGCATAGGGATTTTACCTCAGGCGGAATAAAAGGTGTGACACATGCTCTGTGCCTCCTAAGATGATGTACCACAAAGCAGCAGACTCCAGGGGTGATTCGGTCACTGGCACTGTCTGGGTGTGTATGGGAACTGACAGTAGTACAGCTGCGTTAACCTGGGCCATAAACTGCTGCTCTGACGTGCTGGGTGTGTGACTGGTTCCCGGTTCCACGTACTGTCTGAGTGGGCCAACTTTATACCCTCCCATGTCAAAATCAGGATCTCCAGCCTGAATTCTCCTCCCCGATTTAATGACACCTCATCGACCGGCTGAAGATGAGAGATGAGATGTAGCAGTTGCTGAGTGACTGCTCTCATAAGGCGTAGTCCTCCCCCTGCAGTAGCAGCTGTAGGTGGGAACAAGATCCTGCAGCACGTGGGGCTGGTATGAAACACTGGAAGCGAGATCTCGCATCAGAGGGGCAAGATCACGTCTTGCACGTTAGCGTGTTCAGATGACCCCATGATGCTTCTAGGTCAGGGAGATGCATCAGTATCTGCTAGGTGAATGCCAGCTGGTGCAGAGATGGGTCAGCACTGTTTAAATTTGCGCAGCCAGTGTTTTCCAGATCGTACCTCTCATTTCCCTTCCTTGGATAGCAGAGGGCTTTTTTCTGTAACCTCACTCCTCAGATTTCTGTGCCCTACCAGTGAGAAGGGTTAGTCAGTGCCTTTAGATGGAGCAAAGAAATAAATAGTAGTTTGTACACATAGTGCAAATGCTTGGAAGGGTTAAGAGGAAGTTTCTCATTTCAGAAGGATGGGTGGGAGGACAGTTGTGTTTTGAAGGATTCAGCTGAACCTCCAAAGGCAAGTGCAGGTCCCGGTGCTGATCACCCTCATTTTCTCTGTGACTTTGGGCAAATAGTTCAATTCCTTCACTGTCAAATAAGTGTAATAAAATCTTTCTACCACAAGAGTTGCAGGCAGCCCTGGGGTAAAGTCAGTGATAAGGGAATGGAGAGGAAGTGTCTGTGCTGTGGCCAAACTGCAATGAGTTGGCACATTGTTTCCACACAAAACTGGGGCTATTCTGGCAGAAATGGCTGGACGCAGGGAAGCTATGCCACACTGTCGTGGGAAAGTAAGTATTGCCCTTCACGTGGCCACTTAAGCCTGTCTCTTGAAGCTGCAAATTTGGCAGTAGCATCTGTGACAAGAAACTGGTGCAGTAGTGGGAGAGGTCAACTGGAGAAAGGACTAAACATCACGTTTCACTTACTCTTTTTGTTTAAAAAAAAAACCCTTCTGTGCTTCCTGGCGTGAACTATTTTTCTAGAGCTAGATTCACTGAGCTGTCTTTTCCTTTTCTTGCCAGTACCTTTCTCCATTTGAACTGGAGAAAGGACTAAACATCACGTTCACTTACTCTTTTTGTTTTAAAAAAAAAACCCTTCTGTGCTTCCTGGCGTGAACTATTTTTCTAGAGCTAGATTCACTGAGCTGTCTTCTCCTTTTCTGACAGTACCTTTGCTCCATTTGAATCAGATAAGCACATACTCATGAACCCTATATGGAATTCTGCTTGCTTATTCTGCTTGCCACCGTGGTATCTCGGTATTTGTGTTGGATGAGAAATGTCTCCATTTTGGACTCTTCTTTGAGCCTATTCAGAGGAAAAGCCTTTATTAAACGTTTTTTTCCTGGGACTGAAAGTTTGTGGGTTTTTCCATCTGGGCCATAGTTTTGTTAGCAGACATGGCCAATGTGTCAGTTGCAGAAAGCTGAGCTATATCTATGCATGTATGTAGCCAGCAGGCTCTGTTTTTGTAATCTGAGCAACTAATCATCTGCATGGTATCACTTGGGATGTTACTGCCTGCTGTTGTCTCAGTGATACTGTCCTCAAATAAATCGGATCATATCTTTTGTTTTGCCAGTTTGATTTGTGAGTAGATCCAATGAACTGCAAGGCAAAAGTGATTCCAGAGTCACTGCTGAAGAAATTGGAAATATATGTAACATATCTTTCAAGATTGTTCTTCTGAGCTGTCACCCACCAAGCAGACTCACCATCAGAATTAGAATAATTACAAGATTGAGTGTTGGACATGCATTTCAGGAACCTTTCCCAGACTTCGTACATAAGTGTTCACACTAAAATAAACTGACTCAAATGAGAGATGATTGCTCACATTTCTCTTTCCTCCTTTTCCTTTTGACCAGTTGAGGCAACTGCCTTTGAAAATGTAAAGTAGAAGTGCTTTCATTTTGGCAACTAAGTACAGGAGGAGGGGCTGGAACTGCTGAGAGGTTACGGCCAGTTCAGTACAAGGGTCTCACCCAAAAAGCTGCTGGTGGTAGCAGCAAATTGATGCTGTGGTACAATGCAGGTACAATGAAAGCGCAGTTTCATTTACTGAGTCAAGACCTTCTGTGGGATGTGTGTAGCCTCCCAAACAGACGTACAGTCAGGCTGGGAGAAAATGAACCCTTGCACTGGAGTCTAAATGTCCTTGTTTCTCTCCACTGTGTATGATGGCTGCTGTAGTTTCGCACTGCCGTTTGAATTCACACCTTGCTCCAAGATAGGTTTTTTGGTGTGAGCCTGATCACGTCACAGCCACAGAGGAGCAGTCGCAAAACACATGCTTTATGTGTGTGCCCTCTCCAGGGTGGGATGAACAAATGTAACTGTTGATCTTTAAGAGGCTTCCTAAGGAGAGCTGACATCACTCAAACAGAGGGGCTCAGAGTACAAGGCAGAGAGATGGTAGCTGTGAAACTGTGTGATATATTGCAAAGGCTGTCGATTTACAGCATGTTTATTTTTCCTTTCTGGCACAGTGGAAACCTAGAACGCACTGAATCTCTGCATGATAATACTCTAACCCTGTCGGTGCCCCTGATGCATGAAGTGGACTCATCTATCAACGGGTAAGTACCAGTCGCCAAATGAAAACAACAAAAAAAATAATAATCCTACCAATAACATCTGAGTGTCTTCCAGTGAAAAACTGAATTCCTCTCTTTGTTTACATGTAGCCAGTCTGTTGCTTTTTCCCCATTTCCCAGACTCTGGAAATACAGACATCCTCATTCATTATCTGGGAATTTTATTTGTCATGCCTTTCATTCCAACGCTGTACCTCTTTCTCACTCCTTTCTAGCTAAGGCTAATTAGTTACCATCACATTTATAGTAGGTATTTTAGCGATCATACTTGAATTCATGTGATTCTGTAGATATGATGTACCTTAAAATAAAACAAAACCAGAACAAGTAAATTACATCTTGTTCCTTAGGGCATGTCTTTAAGGATATGGTTGAGAATCACCAGGCCAAAGGTCAGGGTCAAATGTTCTGGGATTTTAAGGAGCTTGGTGGAGTCTAGCTGTTCGCCTTTCTGTTTAATTTCACAATCAGAATTTGCTTCTGTTCATTTTCCCACTCCCTCTGCTCCCTAGTCTGCAAGGCATCTGAATACCGACTGAGGAACATCACTCACCCTTTGACTGAAATCCTTGTATAACACATAGCCGTTGTCCTCTCCCTGGGGCTGCCCATGTGTGAGTTCCTGCCTTTGTACACAAAGGCCTTGCCTTCCACTTCTGCATTACAATCTAATCTAGAATGAAAAATTTGCGATCAGTCCCAACAGACAGACCATCCTCTAGCATAAACAGTGCTCGAGTTGGAATCTGGGGACCTGGTCACTGGAGGTGAATTAGCATCCATGTAGACTGAGAAAGTTGACGTTCATTCCTAAACTGGGGAAGCAAAAACTTATCAGCAGTGTCCCCAAGAGGTCAGTGTCTGTTTTAGCCACCATTTATGGCGACCCCCAGGGAATACGTATTGTCTAAATGACCAGTGCAGGTTGGCATCAGTGGAAGTCAAAGATTCCCTTGACCAGCATGCTACATGTGTAGGAACAAAGTTACCTGCACTGACGTGATTTGGCTGAAAAGCTGGGTAAACTCAGATTCATGGCCTAGTCTGGGTTTTACCACATAAAGCTGATTTCCCCTCTTGTTGCATAGAACTAAAATCCCTTAATGACTGCCACAGTAGTCAGAGTGGCTTGAGCCTGCTCGGAGAAGTGAAGAGTGCTGTCAGACCTCACAAGATGGACTAGCAAGGACAAAAATATCCTCTATATTGAGAGTACAGTCTCAGCAGCGTGTTCTGGAAGTTTTTGAATGCTTTCATTGTTACAGATTGTGTAGAAATTTAACTCTGTATCCCTTGCTTCTTGATGCTTTGATACAGATTGATTTTTGTACAGCTTTACAGATACAAATGCTTTCATCTGTGTCTTTAGATCTCTGTCACCTACAGAATACTGCATGCCAAAAAACCTGATAAAAATTGGGCTCTTTCTCTTCAGAATGTACTTTTTTAAAGCACAAGGTCTCTGAATTTATAAGCCCCACCCAACTGACTATGTGGATTATTTTTTTTCTTTCTCATAGACAAGGCTTAGTTAATTCAAGTTCACAGAAATGTCCAACTACCAGGGAAAAGTTGGGTTTATTGGAGGGCACAACATTCCCAGGCATGGTAATATTAGTAATACTCTTTTTTGGACAGTGTATTTTTAAAGCTTATTTTTATTAGCTATCCCGCATTTGAGTCTATGAGAGCAAACTTCATCCCTGTTCATGAATGGCCCGGAAGGGCTTGTACCATGCTTGGGAGGAGCCTTCTGGCACAGTGCTGTAAATGGGAGGAGTAAATCTGTCTCTCGCTGTTTTGCCTAGCAATGCCTGGCATAGGAGGCAAGCAGGAAAAAGGAAATGTACCTAAACAGGCTTAAAATCCTGTCTCAAAAAACTCTGACCCAAAAGGACAGCCTGGGAAGGAAACAGGGTTTTAGGCAGTCCCTCACCAAGGTTTGTCTGAAATTACACCAGGACCCTTTCCAGTCAGTGGAGCAACCTGAGATTAGAAGGAGGCACAAAGGATGCTTAAAGCACTCCTAGTCCTCTTCTGCAGGATTTCCAGGTACTGTGTTGTGCTTCCAAGTCTTTTCTGATAAAACCCAATTGCGTTTTACTTTGTGATAAGATGATAAGAGTAGTTGAGGAGACTTGGCCTGTGCCACTGCAGTTGAAAGCAAGTCATATCCCCCTCTACTCTGCCCTTTAATCATCTGCTAATCATAAAGGTAGTGAAGCTCAGATAATTAATGAAGTGTTTATTCCTGCAATGCTATGTAAACGGTAGATAAAATTGAAATGTTACTTTAGTGAATATGTAACTGAAAGTATTCCTATTAGTCACTGTTTCTTCAGATTAACTTGGTAGTGCAATGATTTCCTGTGTTACACAAGCTATAGGACTTGTACAAATCATCCACGGCAGGGGGCCCTGGAGAAGAGGTTTTGTGATAGGAAAGGAGAAAAAGAGATAAGTGATCAGCACAAGTCTGCTTCAGTGATGGGATGTTAACCCGGGTCAGTTGAGATGCTGCTTGTATAGTCTAGTGTTGTCAAGAGGAAATCAAATCACAAATAATAGATTAATGTAAAACGGTCCCATAGAATTTCACATGACCAGAAAGCAAGGGGTGCAATTCAGCTTGCCTCAAATATATTTAATTTTGGTGACAAACACAGCTTACTAAATCTGTGTCTTGATCTTTCAGAGAAGTCTTCCCTACTTCATTTTTCTATGGTGATTCTGTGGAAGCATCCAACTTCGTTCAGTTGGAAAACCACGAATGTCTTTTCCAGTCTCTCAACTTCACACTGCAGGTAAAACTGATCCTTATTTTGACTGCTTTCCTGCTTGACAGCACATTCTGGTTTTGTGTCTCTTTTGAGTGTGGCATGGGCTTTGGTGCATATTTCTGAATCACAGTATGCTGTGCAATGCATTCTTGATTGGATGCAATATTTGCAGCGTGCAGGGATGGTATATTTCCTTATCTGAATATATTATAACACGAATTGCAAATAGGGCATCTCACTTCCATAGAAATGAAGCTGCTACCATATTTTTCTCTTTTACCTTTCATCACGTGCTGAGTGAATAGCTCTAGTTAATCAAGTGCCACATCTTGGAGGCAGTTGCAGGTTCAAAAGGGAGGAGTAATTCTTTTCAGTGGCGTGGTCATTGAGCATAGGAGTGGGCAACCTTTATCCATGAGAACAAACACATACCTGTGCAAGGGATTCAGATGTGCTAAACGCCCCCAGTATGAAAATGTTTATAGCACTGCTGATAAGAGTACAGCACAGGGAAGAGACTGTGATGCTAAACAGACAGGTGTGAGAAGGTTTCATTAAATGTCTCATAGCATCTCAGTGTCATTCAAGTATTATCTATAGATTACACTTCACATGGCAGTTAGATGGGTTCCTGATGTAGCAAAACATATGGATGATTTATTATAACAAACTGTTGTGATGCGGCCGAAATTACCTTGTCTCGCTGCCGTGACTGTATGTATTATGAGCACTTCAAATCCTTTTTGACCGCTAGATGGAACTAGGGAATGATAAATCATGCAGAAGTGGGGGAATCATTTATTGTGAAAAATAGTCTTTTGCCTTTTTTCCCCTTTCTGTTCTCCTAGGCATGAATGCCACTCAGCTCATAATGAATAACACATGTCTTCCTCCATGGACAGACTGTGGTCCAGAGCAATTAAGCCCCCACTGTCATGCAGTGCCCTTAGCTATTTACTGAAAAGGAGTGAAAGCAGGATTTCAGGACGTTAAAGCTTTTGTGAACCAGGCTATTAATTCTTGTGATTCTGATTTCATTCTTGAGGGTTTATAGGTCTTCCCCTCTCTCTCCCCCCCCGTAGCCAGTTATTGGTTAAAAACAGATAAAGAACAGATGTGCTGATGCTTTAACTAGATGAATATTTTCAATAAAACAAAGTGATAACAGGTAAGGGAGAGATAATCTATATATTGGCAGAGCCACCATTTGTCCTGCCCCATCCTCTTGTCTCTCATGCACACACTTAGAAGTTGCAACAGTAATGATTTTTTTTCCAAATAGAAGTTGAATATTATACTGTAACAAGTCACAGATCTGTTCTCCAGTAACATGGTAAACCTCATAACTGTGTGTGTCAGAGAGAAAGGGTAGAGTTTCATAATGGGCAAAGCATGGTTTGTATCACTGTTTGCTTAATTGTTTTTAATGATTTGCCTGCCATTTATTAAACTTCTCCAGATGGAGAAAAGTAATAGTTTCTTAACCAAGAAAAAGAGATGTTTTACAAAAATATGGGGCTTTATAGCAGTTTTTATATGTGAAAATCTATACCATGTCCAATGTTAATAAGGAAACAGATCTATGCTTCATTTTTGGGGGGTAACAAGATGTGCAGTGAAAATGTCTTTTCTACATTAACTCTTGTATCTGATCTCAGTGAGATAATCAAGCTTTTTTAAATGTCTAACACGAAACATTATGTTTGTATTTCATGCAGCATTTATCACGCATTTGTAGTGGGATTTCTCCCCCTGCCTGGAGCCTCAGGGTTTTTTTAAGGATTTGGCATTGTGAACCAATTCTCTTTATCAGTCAGGCATTTCTTCAAATATAAACAGTTTGAAGAATGCAAACCTGTTGGTTTTAATATTTGTACTTTACACAATTAACAACTGACTCCTATATCTTTTGACAGTACTCTCGGTGTGGATAAATATTCTTATGGGCTAAATGTTTTTACTGTATGCACTTATATATGTGTTGTTAGAAACAACCAGGAAATATTTTTCCTAATAAAAAAATGTAGATAGACATGAAAACTTATTTTCACTGAAATTTTTCCATGGATTGTTTCTTTTCAGCAAAACCCCACAAATTCTGGAATTTTCAATGGATACGTTTCAGTGGTGGGCTGGAAATTCTTTGAGTTTTTGTTGAAAATTTGGGGGGGGGTTGATAGAAAGCCAATGTTTTCCACTAAGAGTTTAATTTAATTGGAAAGCCCAGAACTTGAATGGAAGTTGTTCACATGCATTTCCTGGCAACTCACTCAGCAAACCTGCCATCCGGTAGTCACAATCATCATTACTTTGGCTTCTGCTCCATAAGGAAAACATATGCAGAATATAATGCAGCGGTTACCAGATGGAAATGAGAATGTTAACTGAGACAGCAATATTTCTTACAGTTTTCCGGATGGTGTTACCAAAACACTCAGAGTACTAGCAGTGTCTCTGTATGTAAGGTAGAAGTCTCATGCTATTTGTATTGATGACTGGTAATTATCCTGCAAAACTGCTTCTCACTTGATATATGAGCTATGCCTAAAGACTGTTAGATAAGCTAAACCTTTGACTTCATCCTGATACTTACAAAAGAAGTCTTAGTCTGAAGACATTGACAAACTTGCATAGTATTTGAATTTTTTCAAATTTACCTGTGCTCCCAGCTCTGGTTCTACAGTAATTTCCCATTTATGAGCAGTTATATATGTAATTTTATTTTTATTGATTTTTTTATACATTTATATGCATCTTTGTCTTATAGGTTTACAATGCTGGACCAAGCACTCTCCCTGGAGCTTTTCTTGACATTTCATTTCCAAACCGCCTCTCTGCTACTGGAGCCGAAATATTTCACGTTCAGCAGATGATGGTGAGTACGTTATGATGTGTTCTGAGCCCAGGGAGGCACTGAGAGCTATCGATGACTGAAACAAAAAAAGTCCAGCAGAACTAGATGAATCAGTTGCTTTTTTAGACAATAAAAGGTTCTTTGTATCTGTGGCCAGATCATCATAAGCAGCTGAGCCCCTCCAGCTGTTGACTGCTGTCCCTCACCTAGGGCAAGCAGCCGGTTGTGTGTTCCTGATTTCCTACAATGTAGTGTAAAACTAGGTCAGGCTAATCCTGAAGGAAATGCAGAGAACACTTCCCTGAGTCACACCTCCAAAGAGGATTGAGTCTTAATCAGAGTCCTCCCTGATTAAATGGTGTATGTAATATCAGCAGGATGTGTTACCACGCTGACTGACGTTCCTGTTTTCTTCTGTGGTTATCTGCAAAAATGCTAGCTAGGTCTGAATACATTATCAATATCTATTTTTCTATAGTCTGTGTTATAATTTGCTCTTTTTGAGTGTTCTTTTAACAAATGTAAGTAACAGAGAAATTTATTCTTTCAACACAACGTTTTTCAAAAGATGATTTGGTGTCAACTGTGAAGAAAATCAAAATAAATTGTGGCAAAGGAGACACATTCTTAGATTTCATTTCTATTATTTATTTATTACTTTCAAAGCTTTTGTTAAACCACTAAAATACCATCATTTATACTGTGGTGGCCAAGAGAGGGAAACCTAACTACTGAGGTAAATTTATTGCTGAAGTTCAGAGTAATCTGTCTTTGTGAGACAGAACCAGCTCTTTGGGCTACTTGAAAAGAACTATTATACTTTCTTTGTTGTTAGCTACTTTTCTAGCCTTTTGGCTGAAAAGTATTACCATCCCTCAGATGCAGGTAACTATGTCACTGAATCTGTGTAAATATAGATCCAATAAGACCTTTCTAAGCAGGTTTCCAAGATTTGTGCTGTTGAAAGGTATGAGATAAATATATATATGGCTTACAGATGGGCACTAAAGACAGAATCACTGATAAACAGATTTGGGATCTTGTATGAGGCACCAGTGTTGTATAGACTGAGTCAGTTATGGTGGTGTTGGGTTGATGGTTGGACTCGGTGATCTTAGAGGTCTTTTCCAACCTTAATGATTCTATGATTCTATGAATTTTCCAACTAGACTGAATTAATTCTCCAGCCTATGTCTCATTTTCCATGGCATTGCATTTTAATGTTTTATTCAGTCCAGCCTTACATATGGAAGATCACTGACCCTTCGACACATTGCCTGTCAAAGGATTGTGAGCTGTTTCCTTGTCCCTCCCCTGGTCTCTGTGTGCTGTGGGAGATGGTGTGTGTCTGTGTGTGTTTGCAGAAGCAGCAGAGAGGTGGGAGTCTCCTTAAAAGATTTTGTCTGCCCAAATGCTGGTGTCTCCTGCAGAGTCAGTCATCCTATATATTCCTATATAGCCAAGAGGGAGGAACAGAAAACTCAGCCTATCTAAGCTAGGGTGTGATTAATTCCTTCTAGGCATTGCTTGTTTCTCTGTGTTGACTCTTTCAGAAGTCTGGGCAAATTGTCTTAGACAAGACACCTGTTTTGCACACTTGAATTAGATGAGGTGTCCACTACCCACCAAGTGGACAAGGGCTAATTTCCAGGCATAGTTTGTCATCATTTCTACACAAGACCCTAAGTTACACTGACAAGGATGGGATGGACTATATGGTTTTGAATAGCTGTTAGAAAAATAGGGCAAAAACCTTAAATCTTGCGCTTAACTTGTTTTTCATTGCTGTTGTACCTCTGATGGCTTACCTGAAGGAGGTCCAGCTGGGGGGTGTGGCCTTGGGCACTGTAATAGTAAATACTTGTAGGGTGTGCATCCCTTTTCCTCAACAACAGGTTGCATTTCCCCCAGCATTATTTGACACCTTTCTTCTAATTTGCAGTTTGTCTTTGTAGAAATTTCAAACCGCCATTGTGAGACCTATTTGCATTGCAGGCTGAAGAGTGGTAGTAGGCAAGTATGGTTTTATGAGAGATGTGTCCATGATACACTGGTGTACCCTGGATCATTTCAACCACTGTTTTTGGGTATATGGTCAGTAGGAGTCTAATGCATGACTTCTTGAGCATCTCTGACATGTTAATAAATGTTATCCAAGCAAATCCACCTTGGGATAGTGGTTATCCCTGCTTTACAGATAAATAATTGAAACACCAAATGGTTTGCCTGAGGTCACACAGGAAATTTGTGCCAGAGCCAGGCACTGAACCCATGTCTCCCAAGTCTTACTACTGTAACAGGAAAAGCATCCTACTCTCTTTCCTCCTGCCCCTCTCCCACTGAGTTTTTATTGACTGAAAAGGGAACTAAAATCATGGAGCTTTTCATCTTTTTATAGACTAAATATACTTAACAAACAAACAAACAAAACCCTAAAAGCAGCAGATTGGCATGAACTTTGGAAAATGGGTTAGAACAGCTGTTTTTCAAGAGCATTTTTTTAAGCATAGTCATTGAAGATTTCAAGCTTTTGCTTATTTTGAACTTCCCAGAATCTAGACCACAATAAAGGTGATAGTGTCCTTTCAGACAGTGAAGGTGTTTCTGTAATTATACCTTTATACCTATAGTCCAGCCGTTCTAGGTGTCAGTGTTGCCAGACCTTTCGGAATAGGTGTCGTTAATACAGAGGATTAGGAATTGTCATTTATCTGTAATTGAAACTGTTGATACAGCATTTGGGATTTGGTGACATCATAGTTTTGGTTTTTTAAAGCTAATAATTCTTCTGCCACTTCTCTGATCTACAGTACAGCAGTGAAATTTATGGGTGAAAATGCATAGTAAAAGCACTAGAGTTTGTGTCTCAAATACACATATACCACACCAGACAGTGCCAGGAGCTAATTCCTTCATGTTGTATTGACTGATCTAATCTTTCAGGCACAAAAAATAATAAAAGAGAGTCACATATGGCCCACTGGAACGGTCTGTATCTCTGGGAGGTGTTAATAGGAATTATTATCTTGCTGCTCTTAGGGGAAAATGACAGCCCTCATGCTTCCTCTGTTCCTGTCGCTCCAACCTTTTGGCTTTATTGCAGAAACTGCTTTAAGATTTTCTTCCAGAGAAATTCAGGTCACAGAGATGTTTTGACAGTGGGAGTTCTGCCTTAGAGATGTTCAGATGCTCTTCAAGGGGTCTTGGGAGTTTCTGCAGCGCTTCCCCCAACAAAACGCCCAATATATGAAGGAAACAAGTCAACAAGTAAAAGCCAAAAGTAAAAGAAAACGGGTAATTGAAAGAAAACTAGAAAAAAAACCAAGTGAACTTCCTCCCTATCAGAAATTTTAAACCAAAAGGAAATGCTAGAAATTTTACAAGTCATTTTAACTAGGGAATTTCATCATTGACATTGATTTTACATAGTAGATACTCAACTTCTGCAGTGGTAAATGATATTTTGGAAGTAGATAAGACACATTAGTACTGTATTCTTGTATTTGCTTTCTTGCAGAGGTTTCAAGCCAGGTTAAAAACATAATAAATGAAATACCTCAGCTTGTTGGTAAAAGTGTTGTGATAGGAACAGTATAGGTGATGACACAGAATAGCTTCACCCAAACAGAGTACAGTAGCGTTAGTGTTAACAGAAATGTATATTCTCCACTCTTCAAGCCATTGATTATCTATTCTTCCGCAAAGGAAAACAGCGCTCATTATACTTGTGTGTGTTTTGGTTTTGAAGTGAAAGATTAGTAATTTCCTTTGGGTATCCAGCTAATTTGGAGGGCAAGGGAAGCGCTACTTGACTTGCCAGCCAAGGAGCTGCTTTCCGGGGCATCCAAAAAGATTTTCACAATGGGAGTTCCTACAAAATTAACCAGGGTATTTCCTGAAGCTGTTGATAAATTAGCGATGTGTCTGGGATTACTCTGATGCTGGCTTTATGGAACTGGATCAGATTGTTGCCTTCCTATTTATTTTATTTCCAGCGAAGGTAAACACAATTATGAGGAACGAGGGACTAACAGTTGGAAACTGAGTTTGTCTGTTTGAACTGGAAGCCAACTGCAGTGTAAGCAGATGACCCTCACCCCTCCCTTGGAGGGACCAAGCTCTGCAGGGCTGCCAAGTTGTTTAGACTCCAGTCAGACATTGTCACCAGAATCGAAGATGCACGGTGTTAACCCAGAGCAAGTGCTGTGTGCGCTTGTGGGTTTTTGGAAGGAGCTATTACTTCTACTGCACGCATCGTGCAGGCCAGCAAGCACTGATTTTTTTTAAAAGACTGTTTAGGTGAATCAATACCGAGGATATAAAGAACTGTGTTGTTATCATTGCTGAGATAAGAATCTTGTTGGAAAGTGAGATGCACATGTTGCAAGACAGTCTCTTCAAAGAGTTTGCAGTCTAGGCAATGGAATAAAGGGGAATTCGGAGGAAGGAGGGAGAAAGAAAGAAATACTGTCCTCGATTTTCTGATGAGAAACTCCCTCACTGCATGTAACTTTTGACATCTAAGTGTAGTAATTACTGGTTTAGTAATTGCTAGTAATAGAATATTTTTAAATTACTACGTTCTTTTACTCTAGTAATTAATGGAGAGAGAGAGAGGCATAGAAACAACTCTGGAGAAGCACTTGCTGGTCTCCACTGACAATACGAAAGCCATCTAGTCTCCCTGAGCTTCCCTAGATGTCTAAGCTTAGACTTTGAGAATCATCTCCAGAGAGCAAAAAATGGGTTAAACTCAGTCTTGTGAATCCTGCTCCCATTAACCTTGAGTGTGCCAGTTAGCTCAAGCCCCAAGTTCCTGGTCCAGCGTTCCCATCACTTTTTGGTTAGGGAGCAAAATAAAAAGTCCTCCTGTTGGAAGGACAAACAGAACTCCTCCAGTTGTCGTATTATGCTTGGCATATTCACTTCATGCTTCTTTCTTCTGTCTGAGCGGGTGAGACCTGGATTGTGCCTTTATGAAAGCTGGGTATCAGTAAGATTTAAAAAATAAAGAAAAGCTGAATTGGAAATGAATTAACGGCATGGAGGAGTTGAAGAGAATTCCTTTTCCAAGTTGCCTTTTAAGTTAATGGCTGCCTGAGCATGGGACTATAGAAAAGCTTGTCGTGTTCAATAAAGAAAACCGTTGAAATAAACATTATTCGCTTCCTGTGAACGTTGAAACAGAAAAAGTAAAATGGAGTGAGTCCCAGAGCCACAAGTCTTTCCTGGCTGATGACAGGTTACATTTTTAAGGCCAGTTTTGTATAGTACTCATGTCATTTTTCTTCCTGGCATTTGCACAGTAATGTCTGTAAGGAGCAGGAAGATGTTAAGGGGGAGAGTTAAAGCTTGCTGTCTTGTTCCATGAAACGTCCCAGGCTGCTTGAGGTTTTTCTTCACTTGTATAATGAAAAAGAAATCTTTGCAATTTTAAAACCTTAAATGTAATTTCTGATTATTATCTGTAGGTTGCTATCCTCCAGCATAAGAATAAGATGCGCTGCACTGCTGATGTTTAAAACCGTAAGCAAAGGAGGACTGTCAAAGCTTTCTAAAGTGCTGGTAGTGCATGACTGCTCCTTGAAGCATATGTTGAGATTGTCAGGCTCACTATTGCATGCTCCACGCATGGAGGCAAACCTGTATATTGTTATCGTTATGTAGAAAACCCCTTGTTTGTTGGCAGCCAGTTTAAAATTGTTTAGTTTCTGTCTTTTGAAGTTTCAGGTCTTGGCTCTGAAAACATATATACACAGTCCCCGCATGTGAAAATATAAATATTTGCTGATAGTACTTGATGTAGGAAAATTTTTTTCCAGCAGCGATTTATGCTGCTGCTGGTTGCCACCATTGATACAAGGTTTGTATAGGAACATTTTGGACTTACAGCAAGATTTATTTTAGCCCTTTGTATTAGTCATCCCCCCTGTAGTCTCTTCGTTTCAGTGATTGCTAGACACGCATTCACATACACATATTTTGGCACCATATTTAAAGGCATAGCTAGATTGCTGGAGGAAATTCATTCCAGGGAGTGTATTGTACAGAAATTTGCTGACCTTCCTGTCTCCTTTGCTTTAACTGCTTCTTTAAATGCCTGTTCCAAAACATTTTGCTTAGGCAGTTGGAGGTGTTCCCCCCACCCCCAGTCTAGAGCCTCTCTGTGATAGCAACAGAATCTGGCTTTGCCTGGGAGCCCTGTCACTTGCAGAAGAAACTGGTGCATCCACCCTGTCCCAGAACGGCTGTGACGGGAGGCAGGAGTGTACACCGTGGTCCAGCATGGCACAGTCGCCTCTAGGCATGGGAAACAGGACCCCAAAGCAGCTCAGAAAGAGCTCTCATAAACATTTTCCTAATGTCAGCATGATAAACTGAAGCTCTTTCAGTGGAGAGGAACTTAGCTCTCTTTTAAGATTTCATTGTTATACAGGAAAGGGTGCCTGGCCATAAAATTAAGTTCTTTCCTGAGTTAGGACCTTAAAATAAATCGAAAGTGGAAAAAAAATCATGACATTTTTTCTTTACAGGAACCATCTGAATCACTATACAAAAGCCATGCCTTGGTTAGAGTTCACTGCATTTACAGTACTTGAAAATGACCTTTTCATGCATTGCTGGATATTGCCTTCAGGATACAGCAAGACTACTTAACATGGCAGAAGGTTTTCTATGACTTCCTAGTTTGGATTTTTAGGTGAAACCAGAGTTGGACAAATTTTGTGACATTTTCTATTTGTTTTGTCCAAATCTTCTAACAATAAGAGTGCTGTAGTATTTGTGTAAGCAGTGAATTTTTTTGCAAATGCTAGATGAAGAGAATGTTCGTGGAAAGCACATTTTGAATATACAAAGATAAGTCTGTCTTTTCTTGAAAGACTGGCACTATAAAGATCAGGGCCATCGAAACATGGACAAAAATCTACTGTGATCTATGTATTAAATCAGACCATGGGAACACGACGTGTTCACTTGTGGCCTGCTCACAATTAGCTTCTAAACTAAAGAAGTGAAATTTGTCAAATTACTTAGTTATTGAAATTTTCCAACACACTGTCCCCCCAAAACTCATGACCTGTCAATATAATGTGGCAGTATGATTAATATTTTGTGTCAACTGAAAGTGTTGCTACTTTGTGAACTGCCCATAGTTCCTATTTTCTTGGCTGAACATGTGAAATTCCAATTTTGAAAAAGACAGCTGGTTTGCCTTTTTGTAAAAGTGAATCTCAGATAAAGAAGTCTTATGAAGTGAATTGGGTATATACATTAGCTCTTACCAGATTTATGAAGGAAGCAGGAGGTTTGGTAGCTACCACAGTAATCAGGAGTTTTGCTGAGGTATGGAAAAAAATATACAGTAGACTTTTTGTAAGCTTCCCAGGCAGAGAATTCCCTGGTGAAGGAACTACTGAGTGAGAAAAGAAGAAAGTCTATAAAATTTTATTTTATAAAATTTTTATTTTAAATTTTATTGTCTTTTAAATTTTTATTTTATTTAATTATTTTATTTTATTTTATTTTTATTTATTTCTTTTTGAAGGAGTATAAGAATTACATCCTTTCACCATTTTCTCATTGGTGAAGCTGTTCCTGCCAAAAAAACAATGAAGAAGGAAATTCAGGAAAGAGCTGACTGATTAATTCTTTTAACATACATGCCTCTTTTAAATGCTGATTCATAAACTAGCCTTTTTCTTTTATAAATAACTTACAGGATTTGTGGTTTAAATGTAAATTTAGAAACTAAGAAAGGAAGAGTTAAAAACAATGGTATCTGTGTGTATAAACTCTTATCTCTCATTTGACGGAAGAAGGGTTTACCCCCCTGTTCATGTATCAGAGTGGAAATAAGCATCTTTTGTTGGATTTCTCTCCTGACTTTGAAAGTACATCATTCCAGTCTTGTGCAAGGTACTGGACAGTATCAAAAGTATCAATAAATCATTCCTTGGGGGAATGAGAACACTGAGGATGTCCTGGAAACAAAGGACATCATCTGCCTAACTTAAAATACCCCACCACCACCCCACCCCCTAGGAGGGGTTTTTTAATGAGGATGACTCATTTAATCTTCAAGTGTCTACAATAGATCAGCAAAATCATCCTCTTGGACGTCATGCCTTCTCTCCACTGCCTCTAAAGAGAGCTTAGATCTTGGAGCTGATCTTAGATACCTTTTGGATACATTCAAATAATCTGCTTTAGCGAAACATCCCACCCGAGTTGTTTGAGCCCTACAGGAAACATATTTATCTGGACAGTCGTCAGAACTTTTCATCCTAACATCAACACAGCCCATGAGAAAAGGCCAACAGTTAGGTAAAGAAAAACCATGGGCTTATTTGTGTTTTATGCACCATAGGAAAGGCTGTAGAAGGGGATGTGCTGGAGACAGGTAGAACCTAGCTGACGGCACACTGAACTCCAAGTGATATCAGGGGCTTCTTAAATAGAGACGTACCTTGAGATCTGTTTGCCACCTCATGTGTTAAGCATTTCACGGTTCATCATAGGGAGAGTAAATGTACCTGTCAGTGACGCTCTTGGATTTCAACTGGTAAAAGCTGATATATAAGGAGCATGTGAATGTTAGAGGTAAACTGGTTTCCATGTAAGGTGGTGTTCATTCTTAGGCCTGAACCTTCTGTGGACCTCGCAGTTAAATCATATGAGAGGTCGGTCTTCCTTCTCACTGTGTACATGTGGCAGTGCCCTCTGTCTAGGAAAGAAGCTGCTGTCTTGTAAGTCAGCAACTTTAAATCAAAAGATCTTTGCTTTTCTTACTAAACTGGGTAGGCAGCACTAGTTCTTGAGAGTAGTACTTCTGGGGATTGCTGCTAAGTACATGCAAAGTGGTTGCAGGGCCAAGACCAGGCAAATGTTGCAGGATTATGCTGATCAAACCCGGTTAACAGGTTATTTAATTAAGCTGCAGGGTTAAGTGCATCAGAAAAACATCTACAGGCATTGCAATCAGGTTAGCACAGATTTATGCCAAACGTGCATCTGGTGTTTTCCTTTCAGCCGGAGGAGCAGGAGCCAGAGCTACAGTGGAATACTACTCCATCATGATTTAATGCTTTAGCATCTCCACTTTTCTGTTTAAATCTTGTCTCTCATGGCCATGTAAGTTTACCTGTTGGATCTGTGGAGTACTGGTTTTGCCTAACAGCATCGCTGTTTTTAGTCGAAATCTTTCAAGGGTTGTGTAAAATGGGTTAATTTTAAAAATTCTTTTCTGTTGTTTCAGTGGCTCTTAAATTTATTGCCAGAATCAACAAAACTGCTCTGATTCAAACACGTTTCATTATCTGTGAATATTAAACATTTTTGGCATATGGAGCAAGTACTCAGATATCATATTTACATAACTTATTTGTCTACTGTTGAAAGTCTGACCTTGTCTGGAATTTCTTGTGAGTACTCTTTTTTTCTCAGGGTGTGTGACATGTTAGATTAACCATGCCTATCAATTCATCTCTGTTCACCTACTATAGGGTGAATCAGTATCTTTGAATCAGGACACACATATACGCTTTTTCCCTAATATTAGGGTGAGTGTGCTATGGTTAGCAACAAAGATAAGCAAAAGTGGATCTGTTATTTATTATCCAATTTGCAAACTTGAACCACTGATTAGACATGCATACATAAATAAAATAGTAAAAAAACTAATAAGAAAGGAGAAATATGTAAAAACTATCTGGCAGCAATTTTAAGAAGTCTATGGCCAAACTGTCTTTTGGAGCCAGCATACCCCAGGGCTGATGAGAAAGGCATTCATTTTGGAGTTGAACGATGTTAACAATTTTGTGAAACAATTGACCTGTGTTCAGACCTTGAGCATGTTTCCTGCAGCTAAAATTGCTGTTCTAAATATTTTGTATCTCATGACGTTTTCCCTGAACTTGCCCCCGTGCTTTTTCCGTGTTCAGACCTGGGTTTGGTTCCACCACACGCGCTCATTCACGCTTGCTTTGTGTCAGCTTAATGCTGCTGGCTTCCAGGCTGTCGCTAATAACTGGTGATGCATCAGGCTTACTGGAAGAGCCTGGAAACTTGAAGTTTTAATACCATAATGAATTCCTTTGCGTTAGTGGGAGTCTGGTGTTGTCTATAAGGAATAAGCTGAAGATACACACTTGCTCACCTGTTTATCTTGTAAAATGCCAATCATTAAATATGGGATTAGCACTTGGCTTCTTATATGGAGCAGTGCAGCAGGGAGATTGTACTTAATGTTTCGTTGGAAGTAACAGCTAGTTTCCTCATGTTTTTCAGTCTCATTCGTCCAAGACACTCCTATCATGCACATACTTAACCCCATGCCAACTGCCAATTTCCACTTCTCTGTGCTTGGTCCTCAGCTGACCTTTCCAGCCCCCTGTTTGGAAATTGTGTTTCATTTCCCTCTTCCAGGTTGATATCTTGTGTAGGATACGAGGCTCTGAAAAAAATGGAGGGTCTTGCCTTTGATGCATGTTAAATGGGTTGAGGTTAAGTCTAGAAGGGGCCACTGGCTTTCAGTCCACCTGTGAAGTTTATGTTACAGGCAGTATGGCCTGAACGCTTAAAATGTTTGCTAACAAACCCCAACAATTTCTTACAGGCCCCAAAGGCTTTCTACAAATTGCCCTGTTCTGAGAGTAGCTACAGGTGAGCAGAAATGATGTTACAAGTACCCTGAAGGTGGGGGACAGAGCTGATAGTAGAAGGGGAATGTGCTGAGGCAGCAGGTGTATTATTTCTCCTAGAAACTCCAAAACCCCTAAACCCATGGCTGACCTGGATTAGAAATGCGAGAAGTGTTTCATTGGCAGCCCTGGGTTATCCTCTGTGTTCCCAGGGGAACACGTGGTGATTGTCCCCCTTGCACTGGTACCACCTTGTTGGAGTGCCAAGCCCAGCCCAAG
>NW_008824549.1:310381-332797 GCF_000699105.1 Pygoscelis adeliae | reverse complement strand
TGTATGTAATAAATCCAACATACTATTCCCATACAGCCCTATTAAAAATCCTGCAGTTTTTTAGGATGTAATGTGTGTGGAGTGTACATGGTATGTTTTACATACAACTGTTTCACTCTGAAATGTCCTCCTGCCACTTTTTCTTAAGGGTGTTGTAATCTGATATGGTTAAAAGTCATTGCTACTTTATGGGTTTGCCCCTGCTCCATAAGACTTTTCAAATATTCAGAGTCCACTAAAGTCGTCCTGTGGGAATTTCTTCCTTGTTGCAGATACAGCATTTTTAAAGCATGAAGTAATGCACATGCTTTCTCCAGTGGTTACGTCTTGTCTCTGAGAAGCTTAGTGGTTTGTGCTGACAACAAAAAGTTGGCAGACTAACCCATTGTATAGGCTGTCCTATTTAAATGTTGTCTCTCAAGCATGTTTATGGGCTCTTTAAGGGAACAACAACTTCCAGTAAATTAACAAAGCTAGAGACTAACTTGTCTCTGAACGTGTGGCCGTTTATGGGTAGGGTAAGCAGCGTAAGGGATATTCTGCTTTTCTGCATGATGATAGATTAGTAATACTATTAGCCTTTGCAGAGTTATAGTGACCTTTAGAGGCCTGTTACGCAAGGTGCCAGTTACAGTCTGTGTGGTACAAATGTTCTGGCTTATATCTCTTCAGGTTTATGCATGTTGCATGTATATGCACACGTGTTGAACACAATAGGAGAATACACATATATATGTTCATGAGTGAGTAGTGATTTCCCTTAGATTTTTGGATGTCCAGCTAAAACTCTCTAAAAGATGGTGATTTTTAAGTGTCCCATGTCCACCTTCCAGAAGGAGGCCTGTTAGGTGTCTAAGTGAGGCGCCCAGCAATAACGTCTTACTATTGAAAATTTAGATGTCTATTCTGGCATCCAGCGATGTTCAAGAATGCAGGTGAGATCTGAATGCAGGCTGTGCTGGCTTTAATCACTCTGATATTCCCACCATGGAATTTTTTTTTTTTACCTTTCTTTACCTTGGGGCTGAGCAGTTTGACAAAAGTGCCTTTGAACTTGAGATAAAAACTAGACAAAAAAATACGCATGATGCATTGAGGTTAGGTGTTTTGCAGTCTATGACAAGATGTTCCTAGAGAATGGGAACATCCCTACACATGGACAGCCTGGTAAAAAGAAACCACTGTCAGTAAAAACTTGTGTGGGAAAATTTTACTTTTGTTCTTGATTTGCCTCACGTGAAAATTGAAGACATTATTCAAGATGGTCAAAACATGCTTCATTCTAATTAGAACAATGGCAAATCATAATAAATATATCAAGTTATAAATTCTGCATGAAAAAGTTTTTAAAAAATGTTTGGGTTTCCATTAGAAAACCACCCTCTTAGGAATTTTTCAGTTTAGAATTGAAAATCTGAAAATGTAATTTCTTTGCAAAAATACGATTTTTTTTTTAATTGGAAAGATTTTCCAGGAGTTGAAGGCTAGGATCAGTAGTTGGTAATAATCAGTTCTGTTACAAAAATTTTACGCTTTTACCCTGAAAAAACTCATTATATATGTGGTAGTCTCGAATATATGTGAAAGCGTGAACTATTGTATATAGAGAAGAAAAACTATAAAATAATTTAAGACCTTTGAAATTATTTTTATGCCATTTTTTCTGCAATGTAAAGCTGTTCAATGAAATCTGCTAGGTCAGATTAAAAAAAAAATGTATCACTTCTAGTTATGGAGGAATTTTGTATGGTCAAGACTGATTGTAGCTTTTTTGTTCCAGAAGGGTTTGCTTATGTAGAAATGTAACCGTTCTAGTACATAACAAACAATATGAATTCCAGGAGTGCTGCTTATAGGAGTTAATGTAATATCCACGCTCATGGGTGAAAAAATTGAAAACTTGTTCTTAGCAAGCATGCATAATGTGTATTTTGCGCACCTGAGTCAACACCCTTTGCAGAAGTTCTGCGAGGCTGAAGACCAAAGCGTGCCTTAGAGTGCTTCTTTACTAGCATCTTTGTTCAGTCCAGAAGTGAGCTTTTAAAGCAAAATCCCCAGCCCTCCCCATGCCAGGGAGCTGTGGTTCGCATCGCAGAGTGCACAAACTGGATTCCTTTTGCGGCAAAAGAAACACAAAGGAGCACTCGAAGAGTGCACTTAACGCTCATTTGTGGCTGCAGCACATTCAGACCACAGGACCAGACTCAGAGCAAGTTAGAAGAGTATGTGATACGGACATCAGGTGCTGAGGATGCCATGCCTCAGTTAGCCTGGTTCACCTTTTGGTTTGGCCTGCATTATGTGCTAACGTAGACTTTGTCTACATCTGTCTGGGTACAGATTTTAGGTACACTTCCAGTACAGGAAATTTAGCTGTATTGCCAGTGCACCAGACCGCAAATGATTTTATGCAGGACTTACAACGGTAAGTACCTTCTGGAAAACAAAATGAAACAACCTTCAGCAGAGGCAGCTCTGATACAGCTCCTAGGAAGTCCCTCCTTGGGAGGCTGCAGGGCTGCTCCTGCTTGGTACCTCACTCAGGACAGGGCTTTTATTTCCCAATCTGCAGTCTTAATGTAGGATTTAAGAGAGCCTACCTTCTGTTCCCCCTGCCCCAGTTTTGGTGGTGTTTGTTTGTGTTAGGAGTTGGACATTGATTTTTCGCTGTGGCTTCTGTATAGTCCTTGTACTGAGTGCAAAGGCAGCGCACGTCTCTTTCCACATCCTCTGCACTGCTCCAAAAACCCCCTTTTGCTATTTCTGTGAGATGTTAGGTCCCAGGTCCTGGGAAGATCACTTTGGGGGTAGTCCTTTTCTGTTTATAGGCTGCTGAGTCCACATGGAAATTTCTGAAAAGCTCTAGTATGTCACGTACCCTGAAACTCCAAGACTTTGTCAAAGAGCCTGGCTACCTACTCCATTTCAAAGACTTGCACAATTCTTGCATCTATAAATGGTAAGCATTTGCTCATGCAAAGCCCTTAAACTTTGCCAGAAATTTTCTCCTCTCTGTACCAGATTACAAGGTTGGTCACAAGGAGAAAAACAGGTGGCTGGGGTAGCACCACGTTTGGACAAGGAGAGGCTCACGCATGAGGTCAAATCCTGATTTATATTTCAGAGATGCAGTTCAGTCTCAGCATAATGCAGGCAGGAGCTTTGTGCTAAGATTTTATTTAGCAGGTTGATTTCCTAGAGCTGAATTTTTCATTGAAAACAAAGTTTAATGAAAAGTTACCATAGTTTTGTCTGACTGGTTGACTGAACCTTCCCTTTATGCATGTAAAAATGGAGGAAAATAAGAGATGGTGTGAAATATAAGTGTCTGACAGTCACCCTAACAAAACAAACAAACAAACAAAACCCAACCAAACAAAAAACCCAACTGTGGCCAGTCCTTTGGAAAGGCTGGATTTCCTTCTACCTCAGCATGATCCACCCATTTCAAAGTTTTTTGTTACTTTTTTCCTAGTTCTGTGTCTCTGCTGTTTCTAAGGGTGCTAAAAGAAACTGAGTGCTTCTCGGCTGCCTTGCATCCTTTCCTGCCTACTGGCTGTCAGCATATGCTGATTGATCACAGATACACAGATCAATACAACCTAATTTCTGTCTGGTTGAATTCCCCCAAATTCTGCAGGCCAAGTAGTAGTGTCTGCCTTCTCCTTCTAGGAAGTGGCATCTGCCTTTGGCTGCTAAAACAGGCTGTAGGTGACCTGCTGGTCTGTTCCAGAGCAGCGCAGGTGCTAGGAGGTGCTTGGTCCTTGCACATGTCCCTCCTAACATGGGCAGAGACACTGAATTTAATAGCCGCCTCGTGTAGGATTGCTGCATAGTTGGCAGAGAGGAAAGGGTATTTCCAAATTCAGACTTAGTCCTCTGGAGGTGCCTTTCTCTGTTTCAGCTAAAGTGTTTTAAAAAGGACAAGATGTAGCCAAGTTTCAGTTTAAGAAAAGATAATCATTTAGAGAAGAAAGGACCAGATTTATGTTGCTTCATGCCAGATAATTCCTTTTAGTCTTGTGAGATATTTCTGCTTTGGTTTTGTTCTTACACCATATTTGTACAGGGTGTAAAGCAGGACTATTGGGAGAGTACGCCAAAAGCTGGGATAGTGCAGAAGTTCATACTGTCCTTTCTGTATCTCTTGCATTAATCTAATGACATCTGTCCAAGTGTCTGGTAATTCGACCTTTCAGGAAGAAAGAGCAAGTACTGAATAGATCTTGACTCTTTGCTGTTCTTGATTTAACATAAACCTTCTGGTTGATCCGGATCTAATTCCCATGTGAAAGTTCAAAGAAAAGAAATGTCAGTGTGCTTTGTGAATCTCTTACCTACAATAAATAATGAAAACTCATTCCAGGTGACCTGGACAAATGGAGAACATCATAGTCTTAATTTTCAGTTGATCCCAAGGAGACTGGAAACTGTGGGTAGCTACCTATGCCTGTATCTGTTGAGAATGTAAGGACAGATTATGTAAAGACAAGTTATGAATACGTACTTCAAAGAACAGATTATGAAGAGTTTGTGAGCCAGTGAAGCAGAAAAGGTATATCTTACCAAGAGACATAGACATCACTTGTCTGGAAAATAGTATTTAAGATCTAGATAGACCTTTCTTTTTTGGCAAGACTTTGGCTAACTCAGCTACAAACTGTTTAATGCAGAATCGGACTCAGAGCATGCAGTAATTTCATACTATAACAACTTTTTTTCTCCCTCTTTCAAGGATTTCTGATTTGAATAAGGTGCAAGTTTTCATCCTCTCAGAGTAGAGGATGTGGGGAGGTCAACAGCAAGATGTATAAGAACGTCGCTTGGTGGTTTATGGGAAAATCTCCCTCTCTCTTAGTCTTACAGGTTTTAAGGATGGCGGCAGGAGGAATTTGCTGATACTTTGTTGTCATAGTTTGTATTAAATTGCAGTATATTTTCTTCAGTGAATATTCATAAGCTGCAACAAGTGAGAAGGGTTTTCTAGTGTGAGGTTATCTTGACTGAAGATCATTTTATCAAATCTTGGTGCGTTTCACTTGCTTCAAGCATCTACTTTCCTGGACAAGTGAATAAGCTAATGATACAAAAAGTTTATTTTTGTACTATTTATGCTGAAGGTAAAAGAACAGATTTAGTGTCCAGGCTTGTGCATTTACACAAAGATTTCGTTTATCTCATTAGTTCTGTTATAAACTGTGAAAGAGCCAAGTTGGCCAAAGCACCAAATAATACAGTTACAAAAAAGGTAATACACAATTGACTTAAAATGCTATGTGGTGATTTATATCTTTTGCTGAGATTTTTCTCCTCTGTCTCCATCTCCAGACATGTAGAACACAGACACCTACATGTGAGCTTGGTTAGATATGTTCATATCCTATCCAGTCAAGAGAGACGAGCATTTCCAAAGCATGGTTTGTCGGGCTTACTTTAGATATTTTCTTTAAGATTATTTGACTCCCGAAGCACTTATTTCTCTCTTGTGACTATTAATGGGAGTCCAGACATCCAGCTCAGATGTAGGTGTATTTTTACGGACAGGCTAATCCCACCTTCTTGTGTCATTTATTTTAATTCAGAGTAATAATTGTGATTATAATTGTGCTTGCAGGTTGGTCAGGACAAAGGAAGCTGTTCTTTTCACAGAAACCCCAGCCCGTGCATTGTTCCTCAAGAGAATGAAAATATTTTCCACACAATATTTGCTTTTTTCACAAAGTCTGGCAGAAAAGTATTGGTAAGAAAGTCCGCCTATGACAAACTTGAACATATGGTGTATCTTACAAAAGATTTTGCATGGCTCAGCATGAAGAGCTGAAGCAGATAGTTCATTATAAAGCAACTGTTTGGTGCATGTAGACTAATACTGATGTTGTGCTGTGGGGATATTTAGTGATTTTAATTATCTGATTTTTTAAATGGATATAGGAAGTTTCAGGAAGTGCAGTGGGGAGGGAGTTACCTGACATAGCAGCACACACTTGGTGACTAGAGCCCTCGCTCCCGTATTTTCTCAAAGGCACGTGGGGCAGCAGGGCCCTGCACCATGCTTGGTGCCTGACCTGCGCAGAGGGCTGGGGTGCGGCGGTGGCCCAGCCCCAGGCGCTCATGTGTCTCAGCAGCTCTGTAGAGGGCTGAATTTCACCTGCCTTGCTTTCATGCAGTAATACAGTATCTAGCTGTACAGTATCTAGCTGTCTTCAGGTCTTGAAAGTTGTTGCTATTTCAGTGCAGGAGTGCTGTATTTTAGCAGTTCACTATGTAACATAGTCAGCTGGCATGTTTGCTGCCACACAATTTGTCACTGAATTTTTTCCTCCTTTGCCTAACAGCTTTTTCCATATTTCCTGTAGGACTGTGAAAGACCAGGCAGGTCCTGCTTAATTATACGCTGCAACTTAAGCTCGCTAGTAAAAGCAGAATCCTGTGATATAAGTGTCTACACGCTGCTGAATACTGAGATACTGAAGAAGGTATGTGCTTCCTTTGTAGTTTGTCTTAAATACCAATTTAAGTATGTTTATGTGCATCAATGGACTCGAGAGTTGCATTCCTTCTTCTCTTTACTATTGTGTTATAAAAAAATCATGTTGTCAAAGAAAACAGATCTATTTATCAACAGCATGTATGGAGGTGTTAATCCTAGTTCTTACCCATTACTCATTAAGGCATAAATAAATTAAGTTCAGAAATTTATACATTGAGAAACAACAAATGAGGCCCCTAATTGTATGCATGGTGTTAAGGCTAGAGACTTCTGAAAGTTGAATTGATTTCTGAAAGTTTTCATTCTGAAAAATGAAAAGTAGAGTAAGTGCATGTGAACTGTGACCAACTATCTATCATTCTCTCTGTGTAAACAGAGACTTGGCAGTTTTTTGTAATTTTTTACTTCAAATGATTATTATTCAAAGAAGATACATCACGACCATATTAGTGCTGAGCTTGACATTTGTGACAAGAAACAAATGGTTGCAAGTTAATTCCTGTCTTCTCTGAAGCCACTGAATGAGACAGCAAATCTTTTAAATTTCTAGTGATTTACTGCGTTTTGCCCTGTTCTCCTATACTTACAAAAATGCTGACTGTGTAATTGTGGCAAGATGCTGTAAGATTGTGAGGGTATAAGATAATCAGAGGAGAAAGCTGATAACGTGAGCCTACTAAAATAAACCTGTCTTTGATAGCTGCTAGATTAAAAGCGTTGGAGAGAGCCCTTATTAGAAAGCAGTTCCTAAAGCAATTGATAGCTCTGAGCTTTTCCAGCTGAAACCAACCAGGTCTGCTAACGTTTGTTCATATTTGAAAACAAAATATATACAGGCAAGGCCAGAAGTTTCAGGTATTTTTTACATGCTTACAGAAATGCTGAAATATGTAAGCAAGTAACTGAGTGCACACAAAATGTGCTTCTGGGAAATTCAGTCCTGGGAATAGCCAGGATTCATCCCATCTGCTGGGTCCTTTCCAAGATGACCATTAGCAACACTCCTTTAAAAGACATACAGTGCTTACATGTCTTTGGGTCAGTATCACCAATTAATTACATGTCATTTGCTACTTATCACCTACCCTCCCCAAGGTGAACAGCCTACAAATGACTAACCTATGAGTTGAAATGGCAGCTTATTGGAATGTGCCTGTTAAAATGCACTGTGTAAAAATTGGAGGAATATATATTAATAAGGGGAGGTATACATTGAATAGTTAAGATATTTGCAGTGCACTGAATCAAATAATTAAGAAGTTTTCACCTCAAGATATACTTGAGTTTATCCCAGGTTTTGTATATCTTTTTTCTGTTCACTTGAAAAACTTGAAAAACAAATAGGAACTTTCCTTTGATGGTTAATATTGAGCCTGCCTGTGTTGATTGGCAATGTTCTGTCTTTTGCTTTTGTGGTAAATGCAGGAAACATTAACAGGCCAAATACAAACTATGTGTTTAAAGTCCAGCATACCTGATTTTGTTTTAATCTGAGATAATGTGCTCGGTTTTGTCTGTCTGTTATGGTGTGTATATATATATAAAAGGTGTATTTTTTCAAAGCAGGGTTTTAACCAGGATAGTACTTAACTCTCAACCCAGCCTCCACTAAGCATAGTGTGGTTGTGTTTATTACATTGGCAAATGTTTGATGTTTTTGTTTGGGGGGGGGGGGTGGTGGTTTTTTTTTTTTTTTTTTTCCCCCCCTAGTTCAATTCTTCCTCTTTTTACATCTCAGGACAGTTCATCGGTCATCCAGTTCGTCACAAGGGCGAGGGTGCGGGTGGACCCTGACCTCAGAGTTGTGGAGGTGCCCAATGGGAGCCCAGAAGAAAAACCAGTAAGTAAATAAACCTGAAGAGAAAGGTTTCCTGAGCCCAGTGGGCTGGAGATCATTGAGAGCTCTACGCAAACTGGAATTTGTGACTGGGCTTGGGCTGGGCTAGCCCATGAGAGTGCTCAGACTTTGTCTGGCTAGACTAGCAGTGCTGTGAACTGTGGTTCTGTGGTTTTTCTCTCTGCGATAACCGTGCCATCACAGTGAATGTTGTTATGTGGAGCAGTGTGTTGTACTAGACAAAATTGTAATACCCTTGAGGTATTCGTGCCAAAATTAGGTTTCGTTTCCTGTTCTAGGGTTAATGTCTGCTTTAATCTAATTCAGATTTTCCTTGAAAACCTAGCAGAGACTTGAAACCCCAGCAAAGCCTTTTCAGATGTGCCAGTATGAAATATTTAGAAGTGTTAATGGTATTTTGGGAGCTGTGAAAATGGGCAAGGGGGTCTAAACTTTCAGAGATTCATTTAACTGTTCCATTGTGCTGAGCTGGTGGAATTCATGTATGACCTGATACTGCATTTTGTGTTGATCTGTGGAAGGCTGGAATTAAAGTTCAAGATGAATTCACTGTATAGTTGTGGCTGTAAGTAAAACTGTACAGGGCCATGTTTACAATCTACTGGAGAAGGTGGAGGTGATGGCTTTGGTTTCCTACTGCCAAGTTGCCTAATACTTATGCATGAAAATTGAACAGGGGGCCACACCCAAATTCAGCTTTCTTTTTGCCTGTTGAAATTTTTAAGTTTCATTTCTTATTTCTCTCTCACGTGAGGATCAGAGGTAATGTGGACTACTTTCAATTTCTCCTCTTGCTGTGTATTTTAGGAACATAGTCTAGATCCCATCTCTCAGTTATCCTTTTATCCCCAATGACTGTAATCACCACCAGCCCATGCAACCATTCTCTCATTGGCTCCATTTCAGTGAGTACTATTGAGGTCTGAGTGTGAAAGCATTGAGTTCACACACTTTTGGAAGACACTCATGTCCCAAATTAAAGCACTCATCTCAGAGATACTGGATTTAAAACCCTACGGGCAAAGGAAGAATTGAACCTGCATCTACTTACTACCTTCAGTCTGAAAGTAGAGACACCACTACAGTGACCATCTTCTCCACCATCATGTCTGCAACCCTAGACTTAACTTACTATTTTATTAGATCTGTCAGAAAAAGAAATTCTTTTATATGACAGGACACCATTTTTTCCCTTCTGTTTTATTTTCTTTGTCAGGTTTCTGGACCATTCTAAAGAGCATTAAAAAGTAGGCTTGGCAGCAGAAATGAAAAACATAGCTAGCCTTCCCTGGGAACGTGCCTTATAAGTGACCCGCAGCCCTGATTGTTAATGCATTGCTTGATCTTTCTTTAGTTCTGCAGCTTGAACAGAGCAAATCTTGCCATTTTATGGCAAAATTTCATTAATGACTACAGTAACACCTGATTGTGATGCCCATGCCCCAACTGAAATGGAAGAAGTCAAGATCTCTCTGCCAAGTATTTTGATCTGTAAAGAGTTTTAGAATCTCTCAGAATGATAGGCACAATGTAAAATGTGTGGGATTACTATTATTCAATGTTCAAAATTTAGAAATGCTTTTATCTAGGAATGCAAGCTCTGCTCTATTTCATTGTTATCTAATGCTTGGAGAAAAAAAAAAACCCAAACAAAAAACATTGTCCTTTTTCTGTTCCTGGAAAGCCTTTCATCAAGCCTTGAGTTGCAACGATTATAAAGCGCACTGTGTGTGCTGGGAAGCTATATTAATCTTCAAAGAAGAGCTTGCTCCTAGTTCCTGGGAAGCCCTAGCTGTAAAGGAGCATGCTTGACATGTAGCCATGTAACGTCAATTTGTAATTTCAAGTCTTTTCTAATGTGAGTGCCATTTGCTCTCTCCTTTATGCTATTTCCATATGTCTGTTGGCTTCACCATTGCTGTATGTTTTGTATAGGGTCATGTTCAGGGAAAAATTTAAGACATGTGATTTGGCTCAAGTTTTTAATTCCACACCCCCCCCCCCATCTTTTCTTGTGGAATGCAGAAGGGAATAGTACTTGTTGCAAGCCACAGCTATTCAGCTGAAAGTAGAGACAGGAGAGATAAAATGTCTTTGTTCATACTCCTCCCTTCCTTTTTAAAGCCCATGCTGTATTCTTTTCATTGACCATGGACTGCTGTACTGTATCCGTTTGGATAGCAGCTCCTTCTGAACAGTTGTGCATGGAATTCCTTTGAGTCTGTTTATGAAAGTGTTCCCTAACAATGAAACACATTTTCTTAGACACTTTATCATGGTAAATTTGAAGAGGCCTTTTTGCTTTCTACAGCTAAATGTAGAGTTAATAGCCCATTTAAACAGTTCTTTAGAACCAGGTGCCCTTACTTCACTGGGCACTTCTACAATATAGTGTACAATATCAGAGTGCAAACTATCTGTAAAGAAGACAAAAGGAAAAGGTAGACTGATATTTGTCGTGCTAGTGTAAGAAGTACCAGTGGTGGCAGGACCACCCATATAAATATCAGCTTTGTCAGAAACTCTAGTAGATGATTTGTAAGGGAGATGCAAAAGCTTATGTAAATATCTGTAAGTTGGGAAGCAGGCTGTCTTTGAAATGAATCCATTTTTTAAAAAGATGCATTTATGCAGTTTTCAGAAATAATTTCTCTGGATTTGGATATGGTTTTATGTGATTTGGAATGATATATTTTCTGTCTCCAGTTACAACAGGCTATTTGAACTCTTACATTGGACAAATCATATGAAGAAGGTGAGCCGAGTTTGGATTTGGCTCTGTGATGACAGTTGTATTAACATGAGTATGTATTGGCTGAAACCGATGGCATGGTATTATCAGGAGGCATACTTTATTTTCTTGAGCATATGGGTTTCCATGAAGGTTTGGCTCCCTTCTTCTCTGCATGTGAGGCAAAACCAACAATAAGCTCCATGAGACTGCGGTGGTCAAATACCAGATCCAAGGATTCACGTCCTGTGCTCACTGCTCGTGTGCAGGAGGAGGAGTGCTCTTATGGAGCAAAAGGACTTCCCTCTGCGAGTGCCAGTGTGGAGGGAAGAACAGGCTGGATTTCACTATGTCAAAACCAGCCAAATGCCTCTGAGTCTCCCTGTCTTGAAAGTGAGGGAATGCAAAGCTGAATAGATGAAAGGGGAACCCCATATAAAATGCACGCAGCTCCTGCAACAAAGTGCCATGTAAAGCTGAAGGCTACCATATAGCTGTCTGGTGCTGTCAGCTCAGCACAGGTACGCTTCATCAAGCCTTTGAACTTTCTCTCTTCCTGGGTAGAGTTCACTGTTCTCTCATTTTCAGCCCAGTCACCCCAGGTTTAATTCAACACAGGCAAGTGGTTGCCCTACACGGGTCTTTTTTTTTTCGCTCAGGATTTATGTATGTTTATGTTTGTGATGATAAATATATTTCAGGGAAAACAACAACAAAAAAGAAAAACTTAGAAAAATGAAGTTTATGGTTGTGAAGACCTACAAGGTGTTTTTGAGAGGTCTTTATATGCGTATTTATATGCAGAGAGATTTAAATGCATATTCACATGTCTAGGCTTTAGCTGTCTGCCTGTGGCACAGAGGACTCCTGACTTTGGCCTTGGCCTGTACTCCATGTCTGCGTTGGAAGGAGCAGCCTGTGGTACTAGACAGTTCTCATGACATCCCAGCCCTTTTTCAATGCTCATGGGAATACCTCTTCCACTCAGCAACCCACCACCACCCCCTCTTGCCTTTTAGAAACACTGAGCATTTTAAAGTGCCTGTTCCCTCCAGCTTACCTTTGAGATGGGTGCAACATCCTAGCCTGGCTGGAGCCAGATGTGTGCTTCCTCCAGCAGCTTTGCAGCCCCCTTTCCAGTGGGTTATTTGCTGCCTTATTGTTTCACCGTGTTTCGTTTTTCATTTCGTTGTTTTACCTTTCCATCTGTTACTGTAACAATCCCTTTATAGATTTTCTTGTCTTTACGGTGCAGTCTGGCAGGTAGAAACACACACTTGGGTAAAGGAACAGAACAATACACAATAGCAATAAAATATAGTTAATTTCCCAGGGATAGAGACAAGCAGGTAGCAAGGATACTTCAGGTTTGTATTTTTCAAGAACTTCCAAGGTTTTTCTTAGTATATGTAAATAAATAAATATATAAAAAAGGATGCATATACTTATATGTACAGATGTACAGGAGAATGGTGTCTTTACTGCAAGTCCCCCCAAGTATAATGGCACTTGAATGGACAAGTCAGCCAGCAGTGCAGTGTGGTTTGAAACACCAGAAATATTCTGGGTGATAATACAGAAATAAAATAGCATTTTTTGATAAGCCCTGTGGTTCATGATACAAGTGCATAAAATGCATTTAGTGCACGTAAGCAAAAAGAAATGAAAATTTTGCAATTCTGTATTTCTAACCAGATTTTGCTGAATTATGTTTCTTGTCTTTCTGAGTCCCGGTGCAACAGTGTGTGCCTATTCTGCAAAGGGCTTCAGCACAGTATGAACTTCAAGTATTTGCAGAATTCCTATTCAGTGAACTACTTAACTTCTTGCCTACACACTTCACTGAAACAGGGTGTTTTAAAAGCACTAAAAAAAAAAATAATAATCTGAGTCTTTTAAATTTGTTCACTAAGACTATCAGAATATAGCAAGTGTTTGGCACAGGTAGAAGATGAACTGGTAGATGCCCTTGTCCATGCAGGTTCAACATTTCAGAAATCAGTGGTAGGGTGCAGATCTCTGTTATTTTACAGAAGGGCAGTTACATTGTGTAAAACCTGACTGACGTCTGAGGTACGTACAGCTAAACAGCGAGCTATGCTGCCTTCCGGGCTTCCCCACTTTCAGATCCCGCAAGTACAGTGTGAAATGCAAAAGATAAATATGAAACTAAAACTTCTCATATATCGTCAAGACAACTGTGTTTTTCACGGCCTTTCCCTGGCGTTTCGTCAGAGTCTGAAAACAAGCCTGTAATCCACTCCATATTTTATGACCGTTGCATGTGCTTTCTCTGAACTAGACAGCTGCTGCGCCCCCACCGCCCTCTCTGGGGTGCTTTCCCACCCAACCCTTATCTTCTGCATCAGTTGCTCTTATCACTCCTGTCTTCTCTATCGGTCGGGGCTGTGGGAAGTGCGCTGGGCTGGGGACAGCCTTGTGCTCCCCAAGGTGTTGGCTGTCCTATAGGGGCTGCGCTGCTGGGGTGGACGGGACAAGGAGTTCAAGGTTCGCTCAAGATTGGCTTTCAGAGACTGCGTGATGGCCAGCGGGTCAAGCGGCAGGCGATGGATGGCACACTTCTCTTTAGTAACGTCACCCTCTGCCCCCGACCTGCCCCTCGGGATGACTTGTTTCCCTGGCCTCCCACCACTTACTGTACTGGCTTCTTGCTGACACTCCCGGTGTGTGATGTACACTGACTGTCTGCTCAGTCCGGTTTGACTGGGGTTTGGCTAGGGTTTTTTGTTGTTGGTCGCTTCTTCACCAAAACTCATTTGCAGTGGCTGCATATTAATGCAGGCAGATTTTGAGGGCTTGAGAGGGATAAGGACATTAACATGCGCAACATCCCCGCTACTCTCCAAACCACAAAGCCAAGAACAGGGTTTTTTTATGCTTGTATGTTGATTCCAGACTGCTAGAAGAAACTGGATAGATAAGAAGCTGTTGCTCTTTACCCTTACAGCTCAAGCTCTGACTGCAAAAGCTACAGCCAAGCTATTCTAGCCAGTGTGCTTCAAACCTGAAATGTGGGCTCTTGCTGTAGAGATGATGTATGATTTGATCTCTGCAGCTATTCCTGGCTCTGTCTTTTGGAAGCATGAAGGATGCACGGGTCTGTTGTGCTGGAGGTTGTGTTATGTTAACATTTACTCTCTGAGTAGTGGAAAGAAGGCACCACCTCATTTTGCATCCAGGGACTGCTTGAAAGGCCTCTTCACTAAAGTTGGCAATACTTAAAATGTTAGGAGGGTTTTTCTTTTAGAGTCAGAAAGGAAAATAACATTAGTGCCTTATCATCTAAGAAATAGTCATCTGACTTGTGTCTACAAAATGGATGTTAACCATAGCCTCCATGAGAGATGGACTGCCACATCAGATCGTCTTTCCAAGCTGGCTCAGAAATACAAGGAAGGCACAAGATTTGCGTTTGATCTCTCTGTCTGGTATTTCCCTTACACTCGTCTTGGCTATGAGGGAAACTCTGCTGCTTAGGAAACTTTCTGTGTTCAGCAAGATGTCTTAAAAAGTCTGACAAAGGCTTTGTGCTAATGTCTGAAACGCTAAAATTATTCTTTTTCTCGGGTGAAGAACTGGTCCATGTTCGAGAGCTATTTTGAGCACTGTGATACTAGTTATGGGAATATGTTTGGATAATGCTATCTATAGTTTAATTCCTGTCCATTTGTTATGTTTTCATGTCTCATTGTCATCAAATGCCTGATAATATCTCATTGTCGTGGTTTAACCTCAGCCAGCAACTGAGCACCACACAGCTACTCGAGAGAATCAGAAGAGTAAAAGTGAGAAAACTCGCAGGTTGAGATAAAAACCGTTTAATAATTGAAATATAATAATAATAACAACAACAGAATATACAAAGCAAGTGATGCATGATACAGTTGCTCACCACCCGCCGACCGATGCCCAGCCAGTCCCCGAGCAGCGGCCTCCCCGGCCAGCTTTCCCCAGTTTATGTACTGAGCGTGACGTCACATGGTATGGAATGTCCCTTCGGCCAGTTTGGGTCAGCTGTCCTGGCTGTGCCCCCTCCCAGCTTCTTGTGCACCTCCAGCCTTCTCAGTCAGTAGAGCATAGGAAACTGAAAAGTCTTTGACTAGTGTAAGCACTACTTAGCAACAACTAAAACGTCAGTGTGTTATCAGCATCATTCTCATCCTAAATCCAAAACACAGCACTGTACCAGCTACTAGGAAGAAAATTAACTCTATCTGAGCCGAAACCAGGATGCTCATCAATAGAAAAAAAAACAGTGTGTGTAGTCAGCTGTGTTCAAATTCCTCCTCCAGAAAAGCTGTGGTCTTAATCAGCATTCGCCTGTGAAACTGAGACAAAGGATCTTTGAGTACTTCTTTATGGGAACACCATGACAAAATATAGCCCTACTCACCTGCTTTCTCTCACCTGTGCCTGCAATTTTTGTGGGTATTTGCTGAGGCTGCATATGCTTACGGAAAGAGAGAAATGTTCGTTAGTGGGATCTTGGGAGGTTGTCCTGTCCCATTTCCCACTCGAAGGAGGGCTGTGGCCCACAATGGCTCAGGATTCCCATGGCTTTGTCTGAGGCTTGGAAACCTGCAAGGATGATGTTGGCCAGGGCCCAGAGCCTCTTTGGCCCCTGTTCCAGTGCTGCCATCACCTCCCTGTTGCAGCCTTTTCCTGAATGCCCACCTTCGACATCCATATGGGTTGTATGGTATCGCGTTCCCTTTGCTGTTTCATAAATGATGCTGTTTGAACGGTGTCACCAGTGAATGGAGGTATTTCATTGATCTTCCATGGGCCTCTTAAAGATGTGTCTTGCGGTTGCATAATTGTATCTGACTCTAACTCCTGGATTTTCACCCACTTTTAACTACCAAAATTTTTTGTTTTGTTTAAAAGATTGATTTAACAATTCATATCTACGAAAGGGTTTTACATTTTTAGGCAAAGATGATGAAAGTGGTTTGTGAAGGAAGGAGGAAAACTCACTACTTTGCCTTCCAAAACAAGCCAAAACAAAGCCAGACAAAGCAAATGTATTACCTTAAAAAAAAAAATCCCTGCTGCCTCTCAGCATTTGCTGGATATTAAATTGCAAAATTTAACATAGAAATAGCCCTCACTGAGGAGAACTGTTTTTCAGTTTTCCACTGAGGAACTGGTTTTGATTGAAATAAGAGACTGGAAATTCACATAGTGTATACGAGCAGTATAATTTGCTCCCATTTTCTTCTTAAGGCAGACAGTTAAGGAAAACTCTATGTAGGATGTATTACCCTGCCATACATGCTATACAAAAAAAGAGAAGAGAACAGCAGGGGACTGCTTTCTGTGTTCCCAGAAGAACCCATGACCGCACGCCCCCTTCCCTCTTTCACACAATGTGTCTTGTGAAGTACAGCAGGAAGGATTTGTATTCAATAGGGATATATGCGAGTTGTCCTATTTTTTGTGAAAAAAAGTTAACAGTTTCATGTGACGCATCAGGGTGTTTGGCAGGGCCGGGAACATGATGAATAAGACAATCCACGTAAGATGTCATGGCAATCCCTGCCGATCCAAGGGATGGAGTTTTTCATGCAAACTTTTGTGCACCTTTGGTGGCCCAGCACCAGAACAAGCTCAGTGTCTGGAGTGGGGTGGGGGGTTGGCAGGGTAAGAGTTATTTCAGAGTGGAAGCTGATATCCTTTGGATCCAATGCATGGCTACTCAAATTCCACTTGAAAGCTTTAAATCCCTTGCGAAAAATAGATGGAAGGCACAAAACTAAGGACGCATTCCATATTTGTTTGACAGATGAAATATGATCAGTGAGGCCACCATGCAATGTGTTTAATAAGATGAGTACAAGAGAAAACAATACAACTTCCAATCATAAAAAGATCTTTTTCTTTTTTTTTTTTTTTTTTTTTTTTTGGGGGTCTTTGCCATGCAATGTGTTTAATAAGATGAGTACAAGAGAAAACAATACAACTTCCAATCATAAAAAGATCTTTTTCTTTTTTTTTTTTTTTTGCTTTGTAGGTGGTCTTTGAGGCTTTGCACAATCTGGAGCCTCGTGGGTATGTTGTCGGATGGATCATTGCCATCAGTTTGCTGGTGGGAATTCTCATCTTCCTGTTGCTGGCTGTGCTCTTATGGAAGGTAAGGTAACAGATGCAACATAAACACCAAGGCTAGTCCCAGGAAAAAAAGCTTAAATTTATCCTTGCATTTAACATCCATTTGCTTTAGGAACTAAATAATTGTCCACTCCATTACAGAAGCCATTGGCCAGCAAAAATATTTTTTTAATAATATTTATAATTCATATCCAGGCTTTTGTGAGGGGCAGGGAGAGACTCATGATGTAGAGAAGAAGTGGAAAAGTGGATTTTTCTTTTTAGGGCCTGGTTATTAAAAGTTGAAACCTCTGATACCATTTCAGGACAAAGGAGGGATCCCTCTTAGAAACCTGCTGTTATCTCACACTTAGATACTTGGTACATCTCTATGGTTTTCTGATGACTGAGGCTCACTGATTTCAACAGGGTTTCCTGAAAATCAGTTCAACTTTGCTTGCCCAGCTAAAAGCTTGGGTGCATGCCTAGCAAAAACCAGTCGGTAGCTACTGTTTTCAAGACGTGAATGCCCTGGGGGAGAGGAGTATCCAGCAATAAATTCTTCAGATCCCTCAAAGAAAGAGTTCCAGATGAGTAAAATGCCTTACCAGAGCAAGAAGCACCAGGACCTGTTAAAAGCCAGCCTTCACACCATCTCTGATAAGATACAATTCTTGTACCCAGGCACTGTTACATGGCAAAACTGGGCTGATGCTGACACTTAGCAGCAGCCGTCTGGTGTGGTAAATATGAAGGGTAAGGAGCTTTAAGTGTTTTCATTCCTCAGTTCCCTGTTACCAATCCATAAATTTAAAAGGCCACGGTCAAGGTCAGGGACTGTCTTTGAGAGAAGTAAATCTCAAATGCACACATGGGAACAGGTCCAACGTTATTTTGCTTCCCGTGGCAGAGGTCCAGCAGCCTGATTCGCACTGTTTAGCAGCATGTGTGCTGCAGGCTCTGCTCGCTGGCTGTGCCGGGACTGGAGGTCGCAGCCACAATGTGCTGTGAAAGGACATACCGCTGCAGGTCGTGAGGCTGTAAAATGGATTTACAAACCTGGGCCAAAAACTGGCCATGCAGTTCTTATTATAGATTATACAGATGTGTGTATAGCTGTGTTAGAGATTATACATCTACTTCATAGGTTATATAAATTTTATATGGGTTATAGATTTAAAGTATTTTTATAGTCAGTTTTTAAGATTTTTAAGCATATACTGGCCAGGACAAAATTGACTGTTCCTCCCATTTGGAAAACAATGTTTGACCACAGTCTAGAATATCTCGTAACTTCTGTTTTCCTGGCATGTGGGAAATGCGTTTGCTTTCTGTGGCACAAAGAGTGAAGAAAAAAAAAGTCTGTGCAATTAAGATGGCAGAATAACCATGAGAATGGAAAAATGTGAGATTGGAAGAGGCCCAGGGTTTATGTCCCAATGACACACAGTTTTGAAAAAGGAGTTACTGCTGCTGATACCTATATGACTGATTTCATATGGCTTGTTTCCTGAAGGTAAAAAGGCACTAGATGAATTGTTTGAAAATGTGCAAGATAAGAGGAATAGCACCTTTCACTGCGAGTCTCCATGAGAATTTGACACAAGTTCAATTCTTGGTCTCTACTAGAATTAATACAGTCCTTTGCTTCCTGACTTAATCTTGAGACTTGAGCTCTTTTAAATTTTATAGGGATCATTCAAGTACACATGAAGAAGCTGCCATTTTGTTGCATGAAAGCCTTGAGGGAAATTCCAGGTGACAGCAACAAATAATTAAAACTAACACCAGGCTTATATAGCCCTTTCTGCACGCAGATGTTAAAGTGCTGAGGCAAAACAAGGTGAGATGCCTTGCCCAGAGTCCTGTGGCAGAGATGGCAATAAAAGCCAGGCTTTGTCAGCTGCACTCCAGTGCTTTATCCACAGAGTTGCATGATTACTAAAGGAACCAATAACTTAAGGTTTTGTTTTAGTGAAAAGTGATTAAAAGTGTGTAGCTGCTAGTATCAGCCAGTATTTTCATTTAAGTCTTACTTTGGAACATAAATATACATAAGTAATACTTTGCACTCACTAGTTGCTATATTTATTAAAGTTACTGGCAATATTAAAGTTGTCTGAGATAAAACTGTCATGGGAAAGTTGCAGTCCTACAGAGGAATCTTAGTTGTCTGATTGTAAATATTTGTTAGACAAAATTGGCCAAGTATATCCTACAGTCATTCCTAAATTTTGAGTGTGAAGAAGTCAAAAAACCCGTTACATTAGAAGTGTTTTAGTCTTTAACTGTGGAATGAAAGAACAGATTTGAATTAGATGGAATTTTGGGCATCTTGGAACCACTAATGAGAGCTAGAAATGACCCAAATTTTAGGACTAGAGTATAAACTGAATTATATTTTTATTAAGAAATTAATTCGAGCTAAACTGTGGTCCTGGAAGGCAGCTGTTTACACAAAACAGAGCAGGAGCTGGAGCAAACTCATTATAAGGGAACTGAGCACTGGCAGCAGTGCAGGGCTTGCTGGCAGCGACTGTGTCTCAGCCCTGTGTGGAAGGTACACTCTCACTGTGTGCACGACTGCGCCGTTGAGTGGTGCGACACAACGGACAAATCCTCAAACACGTTGGTATTTTGCAGACGGAGTAAGCAGCTCCTTAAAGTTGCAGAAAAATATTAGAATACATGTAAATATTTCACGTTGCACACTGCTAGAATTAACGGTGTTAGTAGGAGTGAGATCTCAGGGACATTCCAGCCCAAAATGCTATTATGAATCAGAGTAAGGTTACTGTGCATACAATAAAATGAGGATGGTAATTATCTCATTATTTGTAGATCTAAAATTGCACAGTTTAGGGGGTCCGTGTCAATGGAAGTGATGTTAAATGCCTGGTTGTTTCACTTCAAATAAAGCTTATTTATTCACGTGCAAGACCACAGCCATGTTTATACACACATAGCAAGCTTTTTAGTGTGAGCTTGATCGGTTTTTGACTGGCTTAGCTTCTGTTTGTTTTGGTATTTCACGTAGACACCGTGTTTCCTCTGGTTTCAGTGTGTACAGATTCAGAGGGGGTGAGAAGCTTTTCCCTGACTTCCATGAGATGCCATGCGTAAGGCAGACTGACAAGAGATGCCCCATTTTTGCCTATTTTGTTGGATAGCCTAGTTTTACCCTGACGCTTGTGGCTATTCGTATCTTGTTCATCCACTCCAGATGCCTTTGTGCAGGCATCCATGGGGACGTGCTCCCACTCTTGCCGGTTCCTCTGCAGCGCAGCTCACTCTCCCCACTTGTGCCTCACCTGTGGTCTCCCATGTGCAAGAGGAGCAGGAGTGGCTCTCATGCTGTTGCCCTCAGCAATACAGCTTGCTTTTTACTACGGAGATTGGCCTGCGTCTCTTTGGTGGCCTCCAGATGCTTGTGGAGAGTGGAGCAGGGGAGGAGGTCGCTTTGCTTCAGGCCAACTACCCATGTGCTAGACGAGCCCGTGGTTTCACAAGCACTGGCAACAGTTCAGGAGGGAAAGGCGGTCACGGCTGGATTAGTTTGGGGAGTGCTGTCCCACACACACTTCCCTCAGCTGTCAGGCCTGCAGCCATGCGTGGGGACAAGGTCCCCTTCAGGCAAGTGGATTTATGCATGCGTAAACCAGGGGAGAATTGGCATACACCATGCAAATAAAAATCTGAAGCATGATATATTATAACACAATAGATATTCTATTAATAATAGTAGTGCTTTACAATGCTGTGGATTGAAGTTTCTACATTTGACCTGGCTTGAGTTGTGGAGTGAATTATTCAATCCATATCATTTTAGATAAAGTGCACAAAAAGAAAAACAATGGTTTGTGCCCAGAGGATGATATCAAAGGGGGGATGCGTAAGTGAGTACCAGACTGGACATTTGGGCAGCTGAGTGATCTGTGGAGCCGGTTGTGGAAGTGATTTGCAAAGCAAAGATTTTATATTCATGCAGCAACATTATTTTGTTTCTTTGTGGCATGTTTAACACAGGAGCTGGACTTTTATCTAAAGTTATTTATCTAGACATTAGGCTGCTTTCTGAACTGAGCCTGTCCCTGTGGTATCCAAGCTCTGACTTGTCTAAAATGAGGTTTCTAGCACTGTGTTATAGCTTTTGGATTCCTGGGGCAAAGAATTGATCTCTAGGTGTCCCTTATGTAATAAGACACTCTTCTGCTCCAAGCCCTGGATTTTTGACAGGATTGCAGAGAGGAGAAGGACAAGCAGAATAGCACCCACATATGTTGTTTTTTGATTAGCCAGAGAGTTCCTGCTCTTCAGTACGTGCTAGACAGAACGTTCTTGCCCTTTGTCTTAAAATGAGTTTGAAGGCTTTTTTTTAGTTTTAAGGAAAAATGTTGTGAAGACACTTCTGTCTACTGAGCTGAGTTAGTGCAGGCTTTGAACTGGCTTTTTCCAATGGGGAGCATGAATCCTACCAAGTGCTGGACTTGCAAAATCCTCGTTTAAACAGAGGCTATATGTGTGGATGCAGCTGTTTGCTAGTACTGCTTTAAGGCACAAACTTTGAAATATAAACTTTTCTTTATGAAACATGAAATTCTTTTAAAAAAGCCAGACAGACCCAAGCAGGTTTTTCAAAGGTGCGTTTGGGCTTCTTGCTTGGAGAAGCCTTATGACCTTTTTCTGTGACTGCACAAGTGTCTTTAAAAGAACACATGTATTCCCGTACATGCAGCAGCTGCCATTGCCTCACGTATTGTTTCAGCATTCAGAAAATATCTGAAGCTAACCAAGGCTAAAGCTAACTTGAAATTCACCTATGTAGCAAACCCCACTGTTTTCCCCTTTTTGGAAGGAGACACTTTCCCTTACTTAGGGCCTCAAACATTAAGTCTTTTTACAATGGGCCAAAACATACAGCTCACCATTTTCCAGCAGAGGAAAAAAAAAAAAAACCCAAAACCTCTGCACTTATTCTTTGCCAGTGGTTGCTCTGTATCCTGTGTTACAAGCCCAAAAACATTTTCTCTCCCTTTTATTTACAGCTCAGGTGGTAGAGGCTAACTACCGTTTCCTGGCCAGTCCTTTTACTGACCCCCTTTCCTGGTGGCCAGGTTTTGGAGTAGAAGCTCTGCAATGAAATAAAATTGCCTTTTTTTTTTTTTAATTCCCCAGGGGTGCATAGGCACATACAGTTATGGCACAAAACCTCTTCAGATTTCAGTG
>NW_008824549.1:271619-310352 GCF_000699105.1 Pygoscelis adeliae | reverse complement strand
CTATATATCTATCTATAATATATATATTTCTATCTGCAATCTATTTATATATATAATCTTTCCAGGAAGAACACTTTTCAATTAAAAAAAGTCTCCCAGGTTGGTGTAACCCACCCATTATCACAGCTGTATAGCTTCAAAGGTTGGTTTTAGAGGTGGGGACAGAGAAACCTGTTGAAACTGAGTGGTGTTTCATATCTTTGACAAAAGTTGTTGTGCCCATTCAGAGTTCACATGCTTCTTGCTTTCTGTACATATAATTCCAAGAATAAACCATTATTTACTATGGTGATGTTTTAAAATTAAGAATCATAACTGATGTTCAGATAAACAAGACAGTTGGCTCAACTTGCTGTGAGAGCACTTACTAGGGGCTAATGATGGGAAGGGTGGATTTCACAGCTCACAAAGGTCTTCCCTGTAGATATGTAGATGGATGCATCAGCTGCCTCGGAACTTGTTAAGAGAAGTCTATACTTCTCCTTTTGCTTCTTTTTTTTCTTCTCCACCATCTCTCCTCAGTTTAAAACCATGTCAACACTAGTTTCTCACACTTCTTCCAAGTTCCTGCCTAGCTTTGTCCTCTCATTTTTCAGCTTGTCTCACTTATAAAAGTATCATCCCTACCTGTAGGAACTACATAGCCTGTACCTGTCCTGTCTGTCCATCAAAACTGCAAAAACTGTGACTTCATTTGTGTTCTCTAAAATTCCTCTTTCCGTAGTGCTCAAATCATTGCATTCTATAGTTTTTCTGATAAACTTTTCATTTTGTTGCTTTTGTTACCCATTTATCTAGTTGCTTCAAGTAAGTTGTTACTTGCCATCTCATATGTAGGCTTCTCTGGGGTACTACTTTTTTGACACAGATTCTAGGTTCAGTAGGCCTAGAATTAGGCTTTTTCAATATTATCCTGTTATAAATAATAAAAATGCAGTCAGGTGATAATTAACTTCTGTGATTCAAAACCAAACCTGTATTACCTCCCAAACATGGATAGATCTTCATTATGTATAGCAGCTAGGAAACCTTGAGGAGGAAATATAGCAGTGGAAGGGGTTGGTTGTCTGTATAAATAATGACTTTTTCACCAGGGAGAAGTTAGGTGGATCATTTGAAGTCTGCTTGTTTTCTTAAAGAACAGTCAAAACTGTGTTTTATTGTGTTTCCTTTTCCTGGACCAAAGTGAGCATCACAAAATGTTTGTAGACTCTTGGCTTCTCAAGACCAAAAGGGTTTGTATTCCTGCAACAGTGATTCAAATGTTGGGTTTTCTACAGTAGATTATTTGGGTGATTTGCTGTGCTTTTTGAATTCTGACTGAAAGTTACAGGAAGATTGAGTTTGGGCGTCTTTTATTTGTTCTTACACAAGTAAGTGGTTAATGCGGCTGTTGTAGCCAAAACACTGCCTTCCCCAGTGAGTTTGCTGGCTGCCATGTAATATTTGTTCACCACCCTCCAGAGCACAGTTGGCAACATTTCAGTGGTGGTGTGTGTCCAGTACTTGTGAAATGCCTTTGTTATCTTTCTGGATAAAATAAGCTATGTAAATGTACGACAATAATGTTGTGGCTGAGCATTCTCTCTGGTCTCAGTGCCCTCCAAATGGGAGCTGTGCATGCCAGGGCACTTTGAGAACATCACAGCCATTGCAGCTATGTTGCTCTCATCCTGGCACCGTGTGAACAAGTTGAATCCACTGGCAAGAGAGAGGTCGGGTTGTGGTTCAGAACATCTTTCTGAAAAGAAGATAGCCATCATTTTCAGGAGCCCAAACCAGAAAAAGAGTAAGTGTGTAGACTGAAAAATTGCAAATAAGTACCTAAGGTTCCAAGGTTCCTCACTGCCAGAACACAACATGTGTATTTATTGGAAGTTGATAGCATACCTCAGACCCAAATGCCAATAACAGAGAAAATGTGACTTGCATAGTCTGAATTCTCACTGTAGGCTTGGTGTCACAGTGGGAAATGCTGTATTATGACTTACAGCAGCCATAGCCATTTTCTCCTGGTTCAGCTAAACCCATGAAAGTAACTTATTCTGATAATTATGGACATAGTACAACTTTCATTCAAATATTTTTGGCAGGTCAAATATATCAAAATATGATTGTAAAGCTACTTTTTATTGATTCCAGAAATAGTCTTTAATGTTTAGTCTCTGGTTTTCAAACAAAGCCAGAAATATTTCAGTAGTTTTTCTTTTTTTCTTTGGAGAGGAAATGGAAAATATGGATTGAGATATGTCTTAAATTAATTGCACTTACAGGAATGATATATCTAATTACTGTCACATTCCCTGCTGAGATTTAAGGAATCAGTATATAGCAATTTGTCCAGACATATCTGCAGTAGACATTGTGTTCTTTCTAGTTTTTGAGACTGATAATCAGAGATGAACTTTGGATGATGGCTGTGCTCATTCTATGACTTTTTAAAAAATAAACTACTTAGTAAAATTTTGCAATAGGAAAAAATATTTAAACTATTTGGAAGTGTTTATAAGTTTTAATGTTGGCTAATTCGTTTTTTGATTACACTTATAAGTATACTGGTAACATCTGTTGTGCAAGTTACTGTACACAGTTACCATCCTGCAAGAAGTTCATGCTTTCATTAAACTCAAGTTACCAGAACGCAGCACTGAAAGATCTTTAAAAGTCCAGTCACTGGAATTCTCTTCATTTCTAAAGTACTGTAAGTACTGAGTCCTTAACAAAATATGTTATGTATGCACAAGTGAATCAAATGCTAGGTGAATGAGTCTTGTCTGAGGCAAACTGGATCTTACCTACATGCTGAAGATACTCCAAGGGTAGACACCAGAACTACCAGCTTTATTCACAGCATTAGCAAGTAGGTCCACTGAAGCCAACTGAACAACTCCTGGGAGAAAAGTTGCGCGAGAAGTGGTTAGAGGAACAAATTATTATGTCACTCTAGCATCAGTGACAACAGCAAGGCATGTTATATTAAAAAAACCTAAAGTACTAAATTAGATTGTCTGTACCAGTGTCCATCTATGTATGCAGTTCTCTCTCTTGCACACCTAGATGCATCTTTTCCATGCATGCTGCTAGTCTGAATCTACTTTGAGGTACGTAGCCTTAGTGACTGTTTTTTGAAAATTTGGCCTTTGAGAGAGACATAAAGCATTTGGTTAAATTAATAGTTTATTTAATGATCGCTTGAGCTAAGTTTATGAATTGACTGACTTTTTAGCAAAAATAGAGAAAAGGTTTTTCTTATTATTTCAACATTGCAAAGTAACTGCCTAATAAAATGTGTGTTTAAAAACTATGCTTGTTTTACTACTACAGCATGTAAAAAAAAATTCCTTCTAAAATCTATGGAGGACTACAGATCTTCACCCCAGGTATCAACAGTAATATCTTAAGTCAGTTAGCCGGGCTATATGAAAGTAACTTCAAAGTTGAGTGCAATTTTGTGTACGTTGCTAATTCTTTTCTGCCATAGCAATGTCTATCTGTTGCAATACATTGGGATCAGATACAGATGCTAGGTATCAAATTCTTCCATAGTAGCTAAACAAAGTGTTTTCAGAGGAGAACTTATCTTGGAGCAAGCTGCTGAACTTCTCTTTGCTTCCGTTCCCCAGCTGCATAAGTATATATATAGTATTGTGTATATATACGAAGTATATATTGTATGTGTATACATACACACACACACACACCAGCCACTTGTGGAATGGTGATGTTTGAAGCATATGTATTTATTTTCTTGTACATGTTTCACTGAGCAAATGAAGACCTACGTTACAGGAAAGTTAAGGGATTTGCCTCTCAAAAAGTCAATGAAAGACTGAATAATCAAAGCCAGACCACTCGAGGCCTCTTGAGCTTACCTTAGCCACACTATCATCCTTCCTCCTAAATATACAGTTTCTCCTTTAACTACAGGCAGGACGCGTGGCTGCTTTCCAAACATGCCTTTTCCTCACAGGGGGGCCCAGGCGGTGGCAGTTTGCCAGTCCTCTATGGACAAGCTGATAACACAATATCTGTTCATGACCCCTCTTGTACTGTGGCAAGGGTCCTTTAATTGGGAGGAAGGAAGCAGTGCATCCTCTTGGAGCTGATGGCTTGCCAGAATTATCCAGGGCCATGTGAACCCAAGTGAAAAGTATTTTTTGCTGCCTTCTTAGCAGTAGTAAAGTGAGATGCACTTAATAACCAGTGATCGATCTCTGCATGGGGAAACACTCCGTGCTTCCAATCTCAGCAGCACCGCTTTGCAGAGATTGGGGGTGTTGCTGCTCTGCCGACTGGTGGCATCTTGCTTGGGGTGAGGTTCCTGGCCCCGCTTTGAACCATGATTAGCTGCATATTTTTCTAGCTGTGGTACTGTTTATGAGAAGGGAGAAGTGCCCAAGGGGCACACACCCAAAAAAGGTGAAGAGTAAGTTAATTCTTTCTGAAGGGCCACGAGGTGAATGGCTTGGGACCTCTGCCTAGATTAAAGACGTGGCAGTAAAAGATTCATGATGTAAGTCCAGACTGTTCATCAGGTATGGCTGGATAGTGCTTTACACTAGATAAAGAAACTGTATAACAGAGGAAAGACAGCTTGTGATTAAGGCACCGAACCCGAAGTGTTTTGTCAAAGCCTAGTTCAATGGGAGATTTCTTCAGTGCTTCTCAAATTTCATTTTATTTCTTAGTTACACCTATGTCAGTACTTACTTTGCTCTTTTCTTTTTGCTTGTTGGTTTGTACTGTGTTCAGTAACCTCCATTAGAAGACATTTGTCAGCAGAGCCATACTGATAAAAATCAATACTTTTTGTGTGCATCTTAGTACCTCAGTATACGCTAGAGAAACTTAATTAAAAAATTGTACAAAAAGTGGCAAAAGTCTCTGATATAGTTTTGGATTCTGTTTGAATATTGTCGTTCACAAACCTCTATTCCTGGCTCTGTTATGGTCTACAAACATTGCTGTAAATCAAGACATAATTCTTTTTTACAGCAGTGTGTAACTGTTCTTATCAATTTTTTCTTGTTTCTTAATGGATGATGTTAATGGGAAAAAGGCTTTTTTAAAAAAAATACAAAAATAACCATTCTTCTACAATCCACATTTCAAACTCTTTCTCTTTTTATTTGATTGGGAGAATAAGCCCAATTTATTGGGCATATTTGCATAAGCAAAACTATCATTTGCGCATGATAAAAATGCTTTAGACATTTACCCAACAGTGAATATAACAAAGGCAGTGATATCGCTTGCCCTCTGATCAGCTTTGATTTTTCCCAACTGCAGATTAAATTTTATTTCATAATATCATCACTCTTCAAACATACTTATAATTGGCACCCTAGAGAGATAGCCACAGGATGGATGGTACTGCTGGAAATGTTGGCTAAATGTTTATACTTTTGGAGTTTAGAAAAATATAAAGTCCAGTAATTCAGTGATTAGCCTTTGAATGTGCAGAAAATAGCAGCAGAAAAAAAGACAATAATTTATTGTTATGTTAATTCAACACTTTGAAATCACTTTGACTGAAGTTTTCAGTTTGAGTGCTTGAAGAGTGTAATTTTATGCGAGTGTTGTTAGGTATGACTTATCTGTGATTTTTAAGGGATTTAAACCTGGCATGACGGCTAAAGGGAGTTGTGTGTGCTAGTGAAAGAGACTTTAAATACTCAAGATTGGATAGAGGACTTGACAGTGCTGTCGCATGGCAAGAAATAACTTCACAGTAACAGGTGTAATTCCCCAGCCTACAAGTAACACAGATTTTCTGTTGCTTTATTGTTCAGTTTTGCCAGGAACATGCTTTCTGCTCAGCATATACTGTAGATGGCAGTAAGGTTATGCTAGAAAAGGGTACGTGGGCTGGAATAACTAAATTAAAAGATGTGTGTAAAACCCATGGATTGGTTTCAGGTTTTGAATCTAAGCCATCTGTTTATAGCAGATCTAATACTTACTTGAAGGACCTCCAGAAAGGACTGGTTATTGTTTGTCACTTCTGGTAAAGACCAGGCCAGCTTCTTCTTTCCATTTTGTTTGGCTCTGCCCAAATTTGTTTGGATTTGCTTCAAAGTAAGCAGACATCTTTGCAGTTTATCATGGTAGATGTGAAACATGGCAGTTTGTGGATTCACAGGCAATTCAGATGCCCTCACCTTTCCCTGGCATGGGGCATGAATCCATTGTGAGTGACACTGATAGCCCCAGGATTTCGGGACTATCTCTATATTCCCAAAGTCTTCAATGGCCCTCTTTCTCCTCTGTGTTTGCACACAGAAGAAATGAAGTAGGACATGGTGCCCTTGGTGTAGCAGTTCCACTCTGGTGAGGTCTGCCAGGGTTAAGAGTAAAGCATGGTGCATGCTGAGCAGTCTCCTGTTCCTGAGACCTTTCTTTCAGCCACACTGACCAGAAAGGCCCATAACTGAAGAGGGCCTCCTCAGCCTTCCCAAATAATTTTCACCAGACTCTGAAATGCTGACTGTAGTTCGCTTTTCTCATTTCCTGCATTGTCTTTGGTGGCTGATTGCCTCTTCTTGCATTATAACCCTTCAGCTTCCCACAGTACTCTCTCCTTGCCTCATGTAAATATGTTCTCCTGTTGCTCTTCCTCTTGTGAGTGCCTTCCCCAGGCAGAGGTTTACTGATCAAAATATTGTCATCAGTCCTTTCCTTGGATGTGGTGTTGTGAACTCACCGATTGCATGATGGGGTCACGGCTCTGGACTTGGGTATTCCTTTGCTATATACATACATCTGTATGTGTACACACACACATGTATGTCTGTATATATGGAAGGCAAAGTTTGGGAGAATTGAACAATATTAGAGACTCATTGCCCATAAAACGTGGGTCGGAGACCATTGGCCCACTATAAAACACCCATTCCACAAATGAGATCACAGCAATACTCCTGTTAAAGCTGAGGATCTCTCCTCCTCTACCTGCTTGAAATCCAGGACTGAGTCCCCATAGTGCTGTCCTCACTGGGTTTTCTGAGTTCCCTAAAGGGCTTTGCATTAGCAACAGAAAAGAGACTTTCTGGTGTCACTTCTGCCCCAGTGACAAAAGAGCCAATATATACTCAGCCCCACGTTGCATCAATTCTCTTGCTTTGGTCCAAGTGTCCTCCTCCTCATTACCCCTGTATCTCCTCACCGTATGTTAAATTCACTTGTTCTCTCTGGCTTGCCACAGGCACTTATCAGCCCTCACCATATGGGTTAATATTGCTGTCATTTTTAATGAAATCCATTTATTGTAAGGAGATGGATATGTGGGTTGTGTGGTCTCTTGTGAGACAATGACTACATTGTGATTTCTTCATGGCCATTACCAAAAAAAACCCTTTTTTAGATAGGGATAGATAGGGACTCTATCATGTGAAGTAGAAATATGCAGTGTTAACGCTAAGGAACAGTATCTCATAACAAAGCACATCCTTGCCTTTCAGGGATGGGAAATATATCTAATCCCTGACTGCTATTTAAAAAAAATGTAAAAAAAAAAATCCTTAAGGTCCAGTTTCTCTTTTTGCTTGCACTTAAATTAAGTCCTCTACATAATTTTAGATTATCCACATGATTTACAGCAAGTAAACATATATAGCTTACTAGTGGAATCACATCTAGATGTAGGATTTCATGCTTCATTAATATTTATTATGGTCTTCAGCTCGCACTGGAAAGTTTACACAAATGCATTCTGTATCCAGTAACAAAATAGTAAAATACCAAAACTATCATAACCAACTTTTAAAGATAATTCCTGAAGCAGATGTTCACAAACAGACAATTTTTATTAAAATAACAGTGGGAAGGAGTTTGCTTTTGTTTGGCCCTCAAGGAAATTAAAAAGCCTTTCTATAATTTTGATTATAACTTCAAGAGGATTTTATTGTACCAAGGATGTGGTTGCATGAAGGATGGAAACCTTAAGGGTTTAAAACCTGTTTTTAAAAGCTACAAATTGAACTTCTCTTGTTAATCTTAGGAAACAAAGTCCTGTGGCAATTTTCTTCTCTAATGTGCGGAACATGTAGGTCTGTTATAAAAACTGATAATACAAAAATGGCACCCACTTCTTCAACACATCTGCTCCCTGAGCATATGTAAGGAGTATCTGCAGATTCCTGTGACTAAAATAAGTACCTACGATTAATCCTACTGGGGCAGAACAATGGAGGAGTAGTAGGTTCTTGCACTTTTTTTTTTTCATTATCAACAAAATAATTGACCTCCATTTTAGACCATGAAAATCTAGGGAAACTTTTGCTATTGGCTTCAAGTCTCCATTGAGCTGAAGAATGTTTGCATCAACGGTGAAATTTCACTGGGATTTTGTGATGGTGCTATCTTGAGGATGTCTTCTCAAAATACATCCTTTGCACTGGTATAGCTTGTAGGAACAAGTACAAAAATTACTAGTAATGATATTTTTCTGCTACAGAAAGAACTTGATCTGACTTCTAGAGCAAGTTTGAAGAATAGGGAACTAGAGAAACTCTTCTTTTTCTGAATCCTTGTGTACACTGTTCGGAAAGATACTAGGAGGCGAGGGAGACATGACCCTCCAAAATTCAACAGTGTCCCTTTTGTGAGGTGGCTTTTCAGAACAGAACTACCATTATCCATGCATTTGCATGTATTGAGAAGCAGATAAAGCTTTGCTTATGATAGATGGGAAAGAGGCTATGTCCATAGACTGTGCACAGGACTATGAACAAATGACTTTTAAGGTCTAATTCCAGTTATTCGTGGGGGCCTCCAGAAGGTCGTGGGACCTCTGTAAAATTGAGATCGTAGGCGTTTATGTGTATGTCTACCTATTGCGTATTTATAAAGTGGTTGTAGGTGTGCGTGTAATGTACATCTATGCACTCAGCAGGGTACACCTGTCTCTAGATTAATGGCATGCCCCAGGGCTGTGGTCCACAGTTATCCAAAAAAAGGGGCTTGTTAGACCACGCTGCAGCTTCTGTGTCCTTTGCACAGAAGCCAAGCGGTGGAGGTAAGGGGTGGAGAGAGAATGGTGCGTGTCTGGTCTCATGTTGCCATGAATTCAGGATGTAGCTGGGGGCACTGGCAAGGACCTGGGCTTTAGGAAGCTCTGCTGAAGAAGCACCCTTGACAGTTTGAACAAGCTGCCTTTCAGATCCCTGTGAATTAAAATATACTTGAAGAAAATTAAAGTTGCTAAAGAACTGAAACTAAAAGGCCCAACTTAACAGAAACTTAGTAGTGACAAAACCAGCACAAAATACTCCAACGTATGGCCAATTTGGGAATAAAGGATGGCAATAACTGGTTGATAAAGGAAGACTAAAGCATCATGTTTTACCCAGCAGGAGTGAGAAAACAGGTTTAGAGTGGTAGGAGTTGCATAAATGTTTAATTATGATGAACAAAATATTGATTCAATGGTCTCGATAGTGCACTGCTAAGTTTGAGGGGTTATTCTTGAATGCTTACCAAAGTCTGTTATTAAAATAATTTTTGTTTATTTGAAAGACTTAAAAAAACCAGAGATATGAGAGGTTTTTATCCAAACCGAAATGAAAACCACTTGCATTTCTTTAACTAAGTACAAGGGTTTAGGAAACAAGAAGATATGCAAAAGTGATTATCAGCCCTACAGTATCTTGAAAGCTTGTGGAGGAGTTCTTGTTGATGCTCTGCGTTCTGTAGGATCAGGCTTGTATTTTGCCTTCTGAGCTGCAGATCACACAACTGGTAGCAATGGGACAAAAAGAAGAGTCTGTAGCTATTGGTTTTCTCCAAAGCATCTTAACATAAATGATTAAGGATAGAAATAGAAAATTTGAGACCTGAACTTCGAGTGATTACTGGCAGGAAGAGAAGTACCTGTGCTTGTACAGCAGTGGGCTGATACTTTTGGAGACAGGTACACCGACATGGCAGCAGAGCTCTTCAGAATGGTGGTGGAGCACTTGCAATAGACAGTAGATGGTGCTGGCTTTTCTGGAAGAGGGTTTCTTACAAAAAAGGCTGATAGTTGGAATTTGGATGCTGGGAGGTGGGCATCCTGTATTCCTCTGATCTCTATTGTTTTGTGCAGTTGTGGACACTGAGAGCACAGTTCATAAAACTGGCAGCATTTACTCAGGACCCAAGTGCTAGCCTGGCTTTAGGTTCAGATCCAAATTTTGCATTAGTCTCTATTTGAAACCAATAAACCTGTATCTGCCTCTTCTGGTCTGTGTTTATTAGAAATACTTTATGTGCATTTTTTTAAAAATCATGTTTCGTACAGGAGGACTCTTCCCTCAGAGTGGTTCATCTATAAGGAGCAGAGTACTCATGAAGATTTGGGACACGGTTTGATCTCATTTATATTGATGAATCATAGAGCTGTGATTCCAGATTGGCACTAGGAGAAACTAGATATTAACACCTGTGCCGTTTTTTTCTGCACACCGTTTTCTGACAAAGTAAGTTTCAATTTAATGATACTGTTACTTACCACTGTCATCTCTTCTTGATTTGCAGATGGGCTTCTTCCGCCGGAGGTACAAAGAAATTATCGAGGCTGAAAAGAGCAGAAAGGAGAATGAAGATAGTTGGGACTGGGTCCAGAAAAATCAGTGAACTGCCCGCGAAAACTAAAGCCCAGTCATGTGACACGTGCTTGCTAGCCTATAGGTCCTGCTCTCGTATCTTCCATATGTGGAAGAAGGAATCTTCTCCAGATTTTTCGGAGACCCCGTTGATGCTGTGTCTTTATCACTCCAACAGGCTAGGGAACATATCCTGAGGCAACCACTGCAACCATGTCAGGTGACTGGAGCGATTACACTTCATTTAAGAGCTGAACTTTGAACTTTGGTAACCAAGCTGCAGTGCAGAGCAATATTTATGAATCCAACTATGTGGTATACCCTCAGGGGAAGACTGTTACCTAAAAATATTTTTTATAAATATAAGCTTTTTATATTGATTATGTCTTTATATTTGTATCAATGTTTTATAGTTTCTATTGAATAGCTATATAGTTCACTCAAGCACTGATATCTGGCTAAATCCTTGGAAATACATATATGTATATATAAATCCTATTGTACTTTTAAACTTCGATGCAAGAGAGAAAAGAGAGATTTGCAGATCAAAGTAGCTGAAATCCTCATATGCTTAATTCACAGGGCTTGGTAATGTTGTATATAGACCATTTAATGGCAATAAGCCGAAGTCTTTTCACTATCTCTTTTTTTGAGTTGAATTTGGTGTTTGATTTATAAACTAAAGAACCTAAAGTATTACACAGATGTGATGTTCTGTATCTGCATCTGTCTGTTACTGGCCTGAATGGGAGAGGACGAAAAGGCTTCCTCGGTGACATGTAGTAAGACTTGTAGCTTGCTTTGGCACACTGAAGAAAGCATCACAGAATGTTTTCCTTTGGGAATTTTTCTCTTGCGGTCTCTGGTACTTTGACAATGGTCTAGGGACTGTACAATTGAGATACCAGAAGGATATAATTGGGCCAACCACTATGGCATTGACAAATTCCTTGGAATTAAAAAAAAAAAAAATGGGGCCGTATTAATATTAATGTTAAGAAGGATAGTTTTTAAGCTACTGTTAATGATTGTGATCTGTTGCTATCAAAGCAAGTGGTAAATTGCTACAAGCTATGAGCATATTATGCCTGCCTTGTGAGTTTCATGCACGAGTCATAAGTTTGTTTATATGATAATTTTAAGAGAAATAAGTAGATGCAAGGGTTAAAATGTTTGGATCTTTGGATCTTGAGATTCCCTATCAGGGTGTTCCATGTACTGAATGTCATCCTTCCTCAAGCATTAAGAAGGAGGTTTAGTCAAGGTGCAGACGTTACTGGATTTCAGATCGCCACTTTGTTCACTGGTAATTCCTTAGCAAATCATTTGTTGAATTAGAAGAAACTTAGTTGTAATTAATTCAACCATGTTTCTTCAAAAAGCTCTTAGATTTCTGAATAGAAATAGTGGAACTCCGTAAGACTTGGTTTTAGATTCTGCTTGTACTTTGCACCTTGTGTAAATAAGAAGTAAGTGTCACGTTGGTATAAAATCCATGTAAGGGAAAGAAGGGTCAAGCTCTGTGGTAGAAGGTGAAGGAGAAACAGGAATGAATGGTTGCAGGATGTCTCCTTCCATAAGGGTAAGATAAAAGAACTGCTGGAAGTTTGGAAACTTGAATGCAGAGAACATGCAAGAAATCTGCTTGAGAACAGGTCTTATTCTTGCTCTTCCTTGCCAAATTCATTATAGCTTCAAATTTTAAAGAATTAACCACGTCCATGTTCCTGTTTGCTTCCCCCCCCGGCATTAAGTGCCTGCTATTACTACAGCATTGATCAATATTTATTAACTTAACTATCTGCACCCATTAGGCAGAAAATGGTTTTTAAGTGAATGAAGTGTATTGATTCAACGTTTGACAAGAAAAGCTATTAGTCTATTCAGTTATCTTTCTTAAAACAATAATTGGTGATTTGTCAGATTTCATATAACAAATGATCACTTAAGCCAGAATCTGAAAAAAAACTGCTGAGGCGAAATCCTGTTAGAACCACATGTAGTGGACTGCAGATTTTTCATCAGAGTGCAAAAACAAGAGGCTGATGGCCTTCGACTGCACAGTTGTAGTAGAGGCTATTGAATTCCTCACAGTATGATATTTCTGACATCAGTTAGTTTTGCTGGTATTTAAACCTAATGTAAACCTCTCTAAAACTGAGCCCAAAAAGTAAATTTGCTGAAAAAATAATTCAGGGGACAAGTGAAACTATTTGTGAATTTAACTGAATTTGAAAGTTTCCATCCAAAAAAAGGAGGAAATTCCCTTTGAAAAGTGGAAATGCCTCGTTTCCACTTTTTTAATGAAAATTTACTTTCATATCTGCCAAAAATGCTTCATTACAATATTTTAAAAAATCAAGATTAATTATTCCTTTGAAACATCTTTTTAAAGTCTATGAAGAAAAGAGTTTAAAAAGGTAAAATACCCATTTAGCATTTCATATTGTTAGACAACTGGTTTTTTGTTTTTGGCTCAAGGCAAAAATGGTTTTCTTATTTGGTTAAAGTAAAAACCAAATAAAAGTAAATCCCATTTGATTGAGCCCACACTGGACTTTTTTGATCTCTGACTTGAATTGTCTACTATTGATCCAGCACAAATCATCACTCATTGAAAATCTAGTTGTTCGCCAGATTAGTGACATATTCTTGAAATAATCCATAAATTCTTAGTATCATCACTGTTAGGTACTCAGTAGTTCTGTTGTCACAGATGCTTTTGTTTTTATATCCATACTCTTCATAATTTTTTTTTCTTTCCTTTTTTTTTTTTGTCAAATTCCATTGTGGCTCTTGCTTGGTTCCAGTTAGGATAGTCAGATTTGACAATGAAACATAGCAGTACTTAGTATTAAAATCCTGTAGATGCACCTTTCCACTCCTTAAAAAGCAACCAAAAAACCCCAACCCACTAATATCAGTTGGTTGCAATCAGTTTCTAACCCAATAACCTTATGAAAACGTAATATACTTCAAGAATGTGTGGAAAATAGCTGTGCTATAGATCTGCTGTTTTTTTTTTAAATTAAGAAATCGTAATAAATGTAATTGTATCAAAATCTAAAGAGATGGTTGCTTTGGAACTTGCTTCTAGGGCTCTGTAAGTCCCCATCTGTCAGCTGCTTGTTAGTTCCTTTGTACTGTACCGCTTGCGCAGCAGAGCTGGGGGAAGTCATTGTACCGGTTCTCTCCAGTTAATCCATTTCAGGACAAAGTCATCAATTGTCTTAGACAACTTCATTGAAAGGTTTGCTGAATTGGTATGGCATTTTTTTTGCAGCGGGCTCACTTTGCACTGGCTCTAAGCTACACAGGTGGAAGCTTAAAAGTGGGGCAGTAATGTTTTCAAATCCATCATCTGGCATCTGAGAGATCTTTTGTTTATGCCCTGAAGCTTGTAATGTGCAGGGTGTCTTCTTATGGATAGTACCCTTGAAGTTGCTTTTACGGTAGGAAGAAAACAATCTCAGAAAAATATGCTCAGGAAGAAAGGGGGGGGGGGAATTAAGGAAAAATTCACTTAATGCAGAGCCTGTGCTGTTGCAACCCCATTTAATTTCTGTCTTGACATCAAGAAGATCACAGTCATTTCAGAGTTTTGGTGGCCCACAGCACAGGGATGAATTTCACTTCCCAAGAGCTGAAAGCATTTGCCACCTTTCACGGCATGTTTTGTGACCATTTCGTTTGAAAACCAAGGATCTGCTCTTAGAGGTGAATTTCCATCAGTTCACCCCGAGCAACAGTAGGGCCAGTGTACTCTGAGGCTGTCACTAGTATGCTCTGGTACTTGGCCACTGTAGCCAACAAAAATACTAGCTATGTTTTTCTGAATAAACCTAGTTTCTGATTTGCTTAATTACAATGAGGAAGTCAGCAAACTGCGGAAAATACTGGAGCAGCCTCTGAATTGAAGTCACCTCACAAATCATTTGGATTATCTGAGAGACAAATCGTGCTTGATGTGAACCCCGAGCCCGGTAAACCACTTAAGCCATCCTTTCATCCCAAAGGGGCAAAGGCTTTTGCAATGCCGAGCGTACCAGTGAGGGCAACCCTCTCTGCCTTCATACACGAGTGGGAAGGACCCTACATACAAGCCAGTGATGTGCAGGTAACTCGGCTTGCTGAAAGCAACAGTTGCGCAAAGATTGCGCTTGGCAGTATTTAGTGTCGACTTTCTTGAATGTCTTCTGTTCGTGGGCACACTTCGGAGTCTTGCACAAGTTTCAAGCATAGTATCCATGTGGCGTGGGAATATATAATACTGCTTTCACTAAAGGATTAAGGGAGTCATACAACTAATTTCTACCTTTGTCCAAGTTCATCCACTTGCTAGGGTTTCTTGGATATAAATGAAAGTAGGCTTTGGTTCATTTAGTGTACATTGATTAAACTGGCATGAAGACTATAATTGCTTTTGGAGCTTGGTTTGCATACGCAGTAGGGTACCCGCACCATTGTCACTCCTTTTTCTTAGAATGTCACTCCTTATGTATTGTAAAATTGTATGTTTCTTTTTGTGAACTTGTGGTTGGAAGAATGTGTTCACTCTTATTGATGTCACCTGTATTTAGAAGCTCGTGTTCACCTGTATTCTAATTCACTTGCACTGTTTTGGAAATGTCAGGTTTACAAAAATACAACTTTTTGGAATAAAAAGTGGCTGCAGAATTATCCTTATAATATCATTTTGTCACTTATTGTCCTTGTCAGCTCAAGTATTTTTCCATTAATCAGGTGAGACATTTTCTCATGTATGTTTGAATTAAATGGTATGTGCATGTGTTTATCTGCGTGTGGATAATGGACATCTTTTATCGTAATTCTATGACTTGTATAAAATCAAGCTATTTGGAGACTAAAAGTATAACTAGCTTGACTACAATATTGTAAAACCGTGGAAATAAAATAATAGCAGTGGGAATTATTTATATTTCAACAGTATTGCTCTATCAACATCAAATAAAACCCCACGTGGTGGTGATACTGCCCTATGATAAGAGTGTCGACCTGTATAACTTGAGTTCTGTTTCAATCTGTATGAATTTGGATGAAAGTCAAATTATGCAGCTTCACATATTTTTTCTGCAAGGATTTGTATTCCACGAGTAGCTAAATAATACATTTGAAAGATTTTCTTCAACTCCATACATCCCCATGCTTACTTTGTCAAAGGGAGTAGAAGCTGGATAGAAGCAGTAAAAAAAGCTGATGGAGTTCTTTGGCTGTGGTGTACCTCTTTGTATTTCTAATACCCGTTAGAGGTCCCACCGAAGTTTTCTCATCATTTTGTGGATGGGCGAAACCTCTGTGGTGAGATACAAACTGACCTGAACCTTCATTCTAAAACAAACCTGAAAAACTGAACCTGAAATTTCAGGCTCTCCCTTTCCTCAACGTCAGCTCCGTTCTCTGCATTTTGTGGAGACCCTCTGTGTAAGTGTTTAAATGTTCTCCAGCCGTACAGAAACAGTCTCTTTCCTCTGTGTTAGGCTCTCGGCTGAGTATCTAAGAACAGGCTGGGCAGAGTTAGGACCTAACCTGTGACTCGGAGCACGTTTGCACTGGTGGAAGACCACGGCTTTATGTACCACAAAGCCAAAGGCATTAGGAGAGCTCCAAGTAGGTGTGGGTCCTGGCATGTAGGTAGCACCCTTCAAAGTAAAAACATGCTCAGTCAGGAAAGCTTTCTTCAGGGGAAAGAAAACATGGTTGGACAAAAGTGGTAGGAGGATGCTGCTGCCGAGAGGAATGCAATGCACAGTTTGCTTTTGGAGATCAGTGGAAGGTTTAGTGCAGCAGCAGCTAAAATAATAACCAGAGATTTTTAGATGTACTCATACCTTTTTCTTGGCGTGCGAGCCTCTGTCTGTCTGTCTGTCTGTCTGTGTGCGTAAGCAGGCGGTGGCTGTCCCCTCCCGGGGAGGGAGGATTGATGAGCTAACACTGCCCTCTGTGGGGCTCGCTCGCCTTTTTTCTTTTTAACGAGCAGAGAACAGCAGTCTGTACATCGCAGGATTTTGTGTGTTGCCTTCGCCCCTAAGTGGCTTTTCAGAACCTCTTAGGACTTCTACGACAAAGTGGCTTTGTTTTAGAAAACAAACCCGAAACCTTTTGCAGATTTGTTTCTTCCAGTTTCACCAGGAAGGGAAGAACTAGATCACAACTAGATCAAAATTCAAGAAAAGGAAGATGTTCTTTTACCACAGCAAAACCAGCTCATTTGTTAGCATGCTGCTCAGCCTGGCTGGTGTGTAGGACTGGAGTCGGTCTGACATTTCGGCTTCCTACGCTGGCCATTGGCCTGCTCTTAGGATTGGATGTAACGGGAGCTCCTCCGCTAGATCTTTTCCAGTTAGTAGTGAAATACCCCGTGAGAAAGAGATAAGTGACTTTTCCCCACACCTTTTGGGTCTGGTGGGGTGGATACCGACCTGGGTAGTCCTAGGTAAGATGTTTTGATTTGATTAAAATTTTGAGTGCCCGTTACACACTAGGTATTGAGTGCCAGAATGACTAAGGAGAGTGTCGGGGGAGTCATTAAAGATGCAAAGTAGATCTTACAGTCCTCTGGCCCCAGTTGGCTTGCTACCAGAATTAAAATATGACAAAAGCAGCTATTTTTTTGAAGATTCAGATGCATAAATGGATTTAAGGTCATGTGACTGCTCACTTCTGCACATTCAGGGTTTTAACATTTTAAATGGCTGCAAATGGAGATTTTATGTGCAAGTGGTTTTGACAGAAGTAAAGCATGATAGTGGCGAAATGAATCATCTTAACAAAAGAACAATGGAAATTAGTTTTTCATGTGTTAGCCATGCTATAATTTCCTGTGACTGTCTGAAAGGATTAATTCATGGATTTCCAGTTCATTTCTTCTTTGCTTTTGATGTAGTTAGTGTCATTTTAATGCCTGAACTTCTAGATGTGCAATGTTTTGGTAAGTTAACCAGCAGTTCAACAGCTGTAAAGAATCAGAAATTAATGAAGTAGTAACCCTGAACAGAGATTTCCCTGCTGCAGACATGTATTCAGATATGATGTATTGACTATCATGAAATTATTCTAGATTTATACTAACACAAGTGAGAAGGGATTCAAACAGGCTCCCTTGAAGCTGAAGGACACACATCATGAGACAAGCTTTGCACTAATCTGCATAAATGGTAATATGCAGTAATTTCTGTCATTTAAACACTATTCCTCTGGGTTTGCTATCTGAGAGCTGTGTAATTCAATCCTAATGATGCCGCTCTGTGCTATATTCAGAAAGAGAAAAGGAATAGTAAAAAAGTGATCACTTTATCCAGCAAAGAGACCGCTTCATAGGGAGGATATAGTCTGTCCTAGACCAGTCTCTTAATGGATATATGGGGCATTTGAGAACTGGACATGATCTGCCCCCTTACCTTTATCTCACTTGAATAATCAGGCTGATGGCTAAAATTCCTATTATGTATTTTGCTGTGTTGCTTTTAGGGGAACAGCACAGAATAGGAAGCTGGCAATGAAGAGATTACCTCGTAAGAGATCAGAATACCGGCTCAGTATTAAATTCGTGAAGTCTAGGGTTGGACAGAAGATGATAGAAATGGGGTAAAATAGTTTTCCCCATTTTAATTTTCGGGGTGGGGGATGAGAGACTGCATCTAACAGTGTGAGAAAATACAAGTTGTTTGTGAGATTGCCAAATGCCAATGTCAAGGTAGTGTGTTGCCCTGTTTCTTAGCTCAAGACTGTGTCCATGACGTGGCTTCACCAAGGTGAGACTCATGCTTCAACTTGACCAGGTGGCACATGTCACCCTAGAGTAACCTTGTCTCATACTCCACTGACTGCTCAACTGTGCTTGTCCCGCTCTCACTCCCGTCCTACAGAATCTACCAACTTTTTCACCTGACCTCCTCTTATTTTTCTCCTCTGCTTCGTAAGTGTTATTACCCTTTTCTCTCAATTTGTCTGCATAGGAGTGCTAACTTATATTTAAGTGATTTTTGCCAACTTGCACTAAGCTTGAAATATGTCACTTTTGTTTTAGACCCAAAGAAAGATTTGTCCTTCTGAAAACTTGGCAGTTTTCCTGACTACATCAGTACTTCTGAAGCCTGCGGGAGGTTGTCAGGCGCTGTGGTCCTTTCCTAGGCTTCCTTTTCATCTAAGTTATTAACCAGGTTGAAGCATACCTTGTCAAAACACCAATGAATGTGAAGTGGTAGGTACATAGATAGATAGATAGATGTGTGATCAATAGCTAGATACATGTGTATATGACTGAAAATTATTTTGGAAGTCGACAAGTCAGATAAAAAGGCTAAGCCTGCCAAAGCCTCAGCCCTTCAGAATAATGTAAACGTTTTATTTGGAAATTCTGAAATGCAATTAGGAGCATGGGATTGGAAGGTCCTCAAGTCCAGTCTCCTATTTTCATTGGCAACTACTCCATATATTTCCTTTCATGGACTAATTGAACAAGGTCCAGTAGAACCAGTTAAATATCTTCTCCTTATTATTCTTGCTAAAAGACTATTCTAGCACCTCATTTTGATAGTGCTCTTAATGGTCATTTTCCCTCCGATTTGTTCTCTTGCCAACAAGGTCTTTTAATTTAAATAGCTCCCTTCCTTCCTTCCTGTTCTAAGTTGATCTTTCTTGAATATGGGTGACCAGAAGAAGACACTATTTTCCTGGTGAGGTATTAAATTCCTTGCCCAGTGCCTTGTACATCACATAAGACTGGCTCTCCTGGCTCCATGGAGATTACCAGCTCTCTATGAGATGTCTTGAATGATGAGGGACATTGAAAACTCTAGCACAAACAACCTTTCTCAAGAGCTTTTCATCTACCATTTTGTGGAGTCTAGAACCCCCAAGTATCATATGTGCCCCATGGAGAAGGTTGTTATGAGCTGAAGGGAACCATCCCATGGCTGTGTCTGGAGCTGTAGATCTTTGGAGCATGATGCCTTCATGCTAGGTGAGCTGGAAGGGAATCAGAGAGGTTCTCCATGGGAGGCTTTGGCTGTATTTTGACAGAAGTTAGCTGAAACTGATATATAAATGCATAAAGCAGTTTGACTTCAGTGAGTATTTTTATCAAAAAATTCCCAACTTGTGCTGACCACATGCTAGGTGACCAAAACACCCATTGGTCTTATTTATGCTTGGAGTCTTTCCTAAGATACCGTACACTTAAAGCACCGTTAATTATTGTCTAATTACTTTTAGCAACACGGTATAGGCAGAAAAAAAGTGCTCTGAGATGGGGAAGTTGTCAATTATAGCTGATTATTAAGGGGCCAGGTGCACGTTTTATTCAACAAGATAAATATGTCCCCAGATGTTGAGTATCTGAAAGTTCATAACCACACAGCTATTTGGTAGTTGATGTGCCAAAGTCACCTTCCGTAGGTGCTCATTTAAGATGGCCCTTTTTCTCTTGTGCAATAGTGTTTGGGTTGGCATATGAGCACATTGCCCAATGAAATCTGCTCCTCTTTCTCTCTCTGAGTCCCAGGTTAATTTACCTTAGTATGCCCTGGAAATGTTATTTGAATTGATTCATTTGGTTAATTTTCTGACTAGAATAGCTGTCACGTACTTCTGAGTGCTGGCATACCGTACAGAGAACACAGTCTTACAATAGAGTGATAGAATCTGAGCAGTACTTTTAAAAATAATGACTTATTTTGGCGACAGGTATCAAAAGCTGACATACGCTATGAAAGGGATGCTGTTATCAAACATTTCTGTTTGGAATAATCTTTTCTTCAATAAAATGAAAAATAAAATGGCCAAAATGTAAAGCATACATTTTCTAAGGAAAGAATCGTGTAGGCTAAGTGCCGTGAAAGAATCTGGAGTTATTTATTTCTGTCTTGATTTCTTTCATTATTTAACCCTTGATGTTGTTATTCCTTGGGAGAGTAGCATTGGGTTTAGGCTAAGGCTCTTGGAAATTGCTTAAGTACTATTTACTAACTCAGTTGGACTAGATGATTGGTGTTGGTTCCTTCCAAGTGAACTATTCTATTGTGTTCTAGTTCAATGACTTTTCAATTAACTAAGACCTATATGACTGATTTAAATGCAGCTTTGCATTTAGATATATATTGTATTTATAGCTGTAAATTTTTTAGAGATATTTCCATAACGCCTGGTGTGGAGAATTCTAGATGGATTAAACTGCTTTTATAATGGTACAGAATCCTACCATTCTTATGAAGAAGTAATGCATGCACCTTTATACTGGCAGAATGGGTCTGCCCTCGGTGGTTAGGGTGCGTATATGTAAATTGGGACAGTTCTGGGGTATGGAGAATACACAGGAAAATACTCAGACTTTACCTCATTGATTTTGCTTTCAATGTGAAACCGACTGACATGTTAAAGAGAAATCCACTAATGGTTATTAAAAAAAATAGATCACCTCTGGCTCAGGAAATCCCAGTGATTTCTGCACTGGAGGCAAGACGAGTGTACTGGGGAAATGTCAGTCCCCACTTGACCTGCTCTTTTTCCTTCATGTCTGCCCCCAGGCAGTGTTGGAGACAGACAGGATGCTGGGCGAGATGGACCTTAGGTCTGGTGCAGACCAGGCATTTGTACATCCTCATGGCTTTCAACTGGCCTCCATCAGCAAGGCAGGGGCAGGAAATTCTTCAGATGAGCTATAGCACCAGAGAACTTCTCTGGCTTCCGAAGGGAGCTCTTTTTGTTTTGTTTCAGTGGTTGCAATAATAATAAAAATAATCCTATCTCCATATAAGTAGAAAAAAATCCCCATTTCCATGTAAGTCAGCTGTCATTTGTCTTAGAAAGAATAACAGAACATAATAACCGAAAATAAGGAAGACTGGGGGGACCAGGTTTTTTTTTTTAAACACCCTTTTTTTAAAACACCTTTTTTTTTAAGACACCTTTCTGTCTTTCCTTTTGCAGTTGGAGAGTGGATTATTTCAATAGCTCTTTCACCTCCCAAAAAAACTACTTCTGAAGAAAATTAATATTTCAGACTAAACCTATAAGAGGCTCCCAATATCAAACACTCCAAAGATCCAATTTCCCAGTATCATTTTGAGTCATCTCAAACCTCACCGAAGTGATACCTAAATATTCTGTTTGTTTCCATCATTTAAAGTTTTCACTCCTTCTGGCATAGCTCTTTATAATTTGTTTTACTGTCTAGCATTCTCCCATCATATAGTCAATAGCAAATACCTTCCCCCTGCCGCCCCGAACATATGTTACTGCAGCAAAACATTTCAGGTTGTTCCCAGAGGAAAATTGTCCTTCAGATGCCAATCAACAATATTAATAACAGCGACGAAACGAATTCTACTTTGCTTAGTTCATCCTAAAAGCTAAAATGCTGCTAAAGGCTAGTCAGGAACATGACTGAAAGTTAAAGGCGTCCACCTAAAGAACATCGAAGAACTGTAATTTGAAATTGTAATTCGAGTCTCAAAATAGCAGGTGGTGACTGCTTCTTCCATGGCTTTGTGTTGCAACAATCACATAACGTGAAGTGCTAATAAATGTTTATGCCTCGTCTCCCTGCTCTTTTTTTTTTTTCCAGCGGAGATGTAGCGCTTTGAGAGGTGGCAGAATGAAAGCTCTGAAGGACTAAGTCCTCTCTCTGGGGAGCAGAGCACGCAGGCCCTCAAAGCACCACTAGTGTTGTGACGAGTGTTGCCAGAACAAGCATTTGAATACTGTGATAACAAGAGATGCTCTGGGAATGTGAAGCTGGATCCTAATTTTTACCTGTGAGTAAAATTTCAATGGGACTGTCAATGGCAATGTGGGCACGCGGCTGCTGTTTAGCAGACCAGCCTTAGTCCTTGAGCCTGTTACAGCAGACATGTCTAAGAAGAGAAGTTATGACTAGAGTCATAATCAGTTTAGCGCTGGCAATTTTTTACCAGGGACTAGACGGGCATAAAAAACTCATTTCATGCAGACCACCAACACGTGTCACATTAACTACTGGATAATTTTTAAAATGTACTTTTAAAGCTGAATAACAGCAGACTCAGCTACCTGTCTCCTGAGCTGCTGCTGTTGCTGTTTGTATATTGATGTTACACTAGTGCCCAGATGTTCCACGGTCTAGACCCTATTGTGTGTGAAATAAAATGAATGCTCCAAAGCTTCTGTAGTGTTAGAAGATCTTACAGGATTTTGATCTTTATCCTACTGATAGATCTCAATGATGTAAAAATCTGCCAGTCATCGAAAACTCCACAGTCAACACAAAGAGTGTGAAAAAAGACTGAGATGATACAACATTTTGGTTTTAGCGAAAGTGACACTGGCCCTGTCATTTAAAAGCAAGTTATGCTAGTATGTTGTAGCATTCCCTTTGCTGTTCTCTTCTGCACACACTTTGAATGATAGCTGCACTTTTAGAGTAGTATAAATGTTTATATCGGACAAGTTGCTATTGTAATTCATATTTACTAGTCTGACCTAAATTACTAAAAAAATCAACCACCCAACTTCGCCAAACAATGAGTCTATGCCCTGCTCAAGAAGTGGTGTGCTATAATACTCTTAAAACTGTAGGCTGGGTTAAGAAAATATGGGTCATATCCTCTAATGTAATACTGTCCTCATTTGTCCTGAATTTGAATCACTAGTGTATTCAAAGCCACCTTGGATAATTAGGATAATCTCCTTAATTTGCTTGTCTCTCATGATGCCTACAATAATACCACAACAGCATCCTGTTGTGTCACTTACTGTAATGCCCCGTGTCTTACTGTTCCATCGCGCTCTGCTTTCCTGTATCTGCTCGTTTTATCGACCTGGTGCCTGGGACTATAGAAACTGCAGAAGTGATGGGGCAGGGATCCTTTTTTCACTATTTGGCATGTCCTCAGGTCGGTCTGTGACTTCAAACACTATATTATGGATACAACAGACCTCAGACTACTTGAAACCTGGATGGACCTTGAATCCTAGACAGAAAAAAAAAAAAAAAAAGATGTTAAAACATTCGGTTGTTAAAAAAACATCTTGTTTAGTTTAGGTGCTTTCATTTCTTTATGGCAAGCACTTCCAGCACAGCCACAGCGGAGGTAATTGGAGCAGCCGAGTGAATGTAAATCTGAGGAGGATTAAGCCCACTGTCTATAAAGCTCATGTAGCTCTCGAGCAATCCAGCAGTGATCAATTCATTATCATTACAAGAAGCCTGCCAAAGAAAACCTACATGCTATTGAAGGCAAGATGACTGTAAAATTAGAGATCAGACCAGCTCTAATGTTCACTAATGGATGTGAACATTAGCCTTGCAGCTTTAGCCAACTGCGCTGAAAGAGACCCTGGCGACATTTTTGGATAAAGTACATTAGGGATTGAAGATTTTCTTTTTTTAATTTAACATATTGATTTATTTTTTTATTGGAAGTTAAAGTGGCAGAGGAAAGAAAGAAGTTGGAAAGGATACTGGAAGTGGAAAGGAATGAAGATTGCCCACTGGCTTGTCTTAAATATTCCTTTCCTAGTTTTTTGCAATATTCAGCAACGGAATCTCTGAGTGAACATTTTCTCCCCACAAAACTCTATTTGTTTACTTTACAGTCCAGTGCTAGCGCTGTCAAGCACTACGTGCCAAATGAAACATTGGAAGTAAAACTGACACCATATAAACTCAAAAAAAGCCGATTTTATGTGTACAGAGAGCTACTCGCTGTTAGTGAGCAGATCTTGAACAGTAAGTAGAAAAAACCAAATAATTTCGGCTGTCTTGACTGCTTTATTGTTAAAAAGCTGTGATAACCTCTTAACAGTAATTACGATTCTTACAGTCTTTAGGAGGCAAGTAACCTCTGCACAAGTTATAAGAACAAGTGACTTGCAAGATACCTTGATGTGTAACCCACGGTCCAATTTCCCTATTGGATTTAGCATCACATCAAGAAACTTACTCCTCTTTGATTAACTTTTTTGTTGCAGAAATGACACTGAAACAAAAACTTGTTGCATTCTTTTTTTCAGCTCTGCTGTGTTCTTTATTCTGACTAAACTCCTTTTACGCTGTTGGCTATCCGCAGCTACCCCCAGGATTAGTTCTGCCCTTTTTAGTTCTTTTATACACCACTTTATCATGTTAACCTGTAACAGGCTCCATTATATAAAGTAGCATGGCCACAGCACTGGAAGTTACATGCAAAAGCCTGGGCAGGACTTCTTCACTGGCAGCCGCTGGGATTTTGTGTTGGTTACACATTTCAGGCATTTATTGTCTTTGTGTGGACTTCAAAAAGCGCATTAAGAGAAACCCAGGGTTGTTGAAAATTTGGTTTTTTACTGAATTTTCTGAAGCCTTTACACAGAAATTTCTGTTATTCGTGCCAGATGTCTGTGCGGTCACATACTACCGCTGAATATTTTGCATCTTCCCCATAGCAGTTCCGCGCAAGCGCTCTAGGCAGCTAAGAGGGGACCCACTGCTCCCTTGTCTGTGGCTTGCCCAGGGATGCTGCCCAAGGCGACTCCCTGTGGTGGTAGCCCAGCGAGCGCTGGCCGAGCTGGCATGCGAAGCCCAGGGTTACAGGGTGAAATCTGAATCCGCCTCACTGGCTTCGCAGTATGCTCTTCCCAAAGATATGCCTGGAAAACGAGCTGAAAGTTTTGGGACCGTGAGGCTCAGGCAGGGACCCAGGAGATGCTGATTCCCGTGGAGCACCCAGCCTTAAGGGAGCTGCTTTAATTCGCTGGGGAGCTGAAGGCAACAGAGGTAGTTGAAGAAGGCCGGTGAATGAGGTGTGCCCAAGGGCTGGGGGGAGAGAGAAAGAAGTCAGGGAAAAGCTCAGCATTATTTAGGTGGTTGGCTAAACTGGCCAAAATGCAGTTTATTTTTAAAAGAAGTGCTAGGCATGAAAATTTTCTGTGATAGTTATACAGTCCACATCTTGGAGGGGATGCAAGTGAGACATACTTCTTAACGCTAAATGAATACTGCCCCGGCGCTGACTGAAGTGGAAGATATCCGAGACACTCCCCAGCTGTATGTTGTGTTTACACACCAAGACGTTTCCTCCTCCTTCCCATACTCCTATTTTCTCCATATTTATTATTCTACTTCTCTTTTCTCAAATATTATCGTAATTGCTCTAACAACAAAATCCTGAACAAAATAACAGGAAACTGAGAAAATAAGAGGAGTGCTCACCCCTGTCCTCAAGACATTTTGCTAGAAGCCATAAATGATTCACATAATGGAGGCGAGACGGAGTCTTGCCTGATCCCATGTCTATCATAAGCTGCTCAGCTTTACCTAGTTATCACTGAATTGATGGATGCCTGTTGGGGTGGGTGGTTGCGTGGTGGTACTCGTGCCAAGGCTGACTCTTTGCTCCCTTATCTACTGCAGTGCAAATCTTACATTTGTGTAGCAAAAAACGCTTGTGTTGAAAAGCAGTCAAAAGCTGGGAAAGAGCAGCGAAAGGGCAATGCACCATCCTTACATAGCTGCATGAATGAAAACTCAGTGCTATGGTACTAAAGCTGCTTCCAGGACTCGCGCTTAAATAAGTCCCCGGTGCTCCCCCATTAGAGAGCTGCTCTTCTGCATGTTTCAGGGTGAAATCCAGACCCTTTGAGATCACCGCAATCCTTCATTGCTGATTTTGGTGGGAGCAGGGACTTAACCTAAATATTTTATGGTACCATCACGTAGCATAACATCTTATAATTCTTGGGGGAAAAAAATCAGATATTCATTTGTGATGCCATGTGGCAAAGGATATGTCCATATGGCCATGTTCACAGCAATCAAACAGATAATGCCGCTGAATTCAGTAGGCACCATCGCGGCACAGCCCTGCGGAGGCTGAAAGAGGAAAAAAAAAAAAAAAAAAAATCATTGATTCAAATGAGGCCAAGCTTTCACCTCATGTTTTTAGTGTAGCAAATGTTATTGCAAGCCCACACAGAGCCAGCGTGAAGTGCAAATTACCACAGGAATTTGTCATATTCATTACCAACCTAGCATCATTAGTTTATATGAGTGTAGGCAATTAGAAGAGAGGTTTCAGCTTCTTTCTTTGAAAATGTGAATTTTATTAACAAAACGACAAGCTTTCTTTCAATGAAAGCAAGTCATATGCTGCAGGAAGAGTCATAAATTTGAGGAAAGAGCTAAGAGCCAATGTTTAACGAAGGCAGCATCACTCCACAGACTAGAAAACAGGCAATAACTCAATTCCTCGTGTACATGGGAATCCAGTGGAAGAAAAGTAACAATGGCTGAGAAGATTTCGTTTGCAAAGGCAGATTTAAAGCCACTTCGCAGAGTAAAGACACTCAGGGGACATCAGTGGACCTTGTTGTCAGATGCTGTACCTAGATTTGGTTATTTTGCATTGATTGCTCTTCATTTTTTGGTTATTCGGTGTCCCCCCGCCCCCCACTTGATAACACCTGTATGTGAAGTGAAGCTGCACTGTTTATTGTAGGCAATATTTCTCCCAGTGAATGAACATAACTGATGAAGATGCCTCCCTTTTTTCCCATGGGAGTTAGTCCCACCCTGGCACATTGCTATTAGCTCAAGTCTGGTTCCCTCTGGTTCTTTTGAGTATCAGTGGGAGAAGAGAAAAAATATAATAGCAGTTTTGTCCATGGATGTATAAACATTGTGTATGTTTGAAAATGGTACATGCCGGCAAAAAAACCCAACCCAGTTTGCAACCTGGTGTAACTTTCTTGCACTACAGGGTAGCTGTGTTTGCCGGGATTTTGTCACCGCACAGGATTAACGGGAGCCGTCAATGCGGGTAATCCTATTCTAGAGCGACCTCTCGTGTCATGTCAGTTAACTTCCGTTTGTATTGTTTGTTTCTTTTACCCAGCTCCCAGTAAGGTTATGAAAATATCATCAAATCACTTTGGATGCTGGTTTTGATCTGTGCAGCAAGCTCAGTTACATTCCCCCCCACCTCGTGCTTGTTGCTTAGTCAACGCCCTGCATTGACTTTTTTCCTGAAATCATCCCAACAGCACTAGCGAGAGGATTTCCCCCCCTCTTTTAAATTAATTTTCATGTATATTCACTTCTGTTCGGAGTCTTCACCTTTCAGTGAAATGACCAGATGTCTCAGAAAGCCTGGAGCAATGCTGGCATCAGGAGACTTCGCCCCCATCCTGAGTGACTGCAGACTGAGATGCCAATATGTTCTGGTTTGTAATGGATGATTGATTTGCAAGGCTGTTTTGCTCTGATTCTCCCTTGCTTAAAGAAGCATTAGGTCTTTTTTTTTTTTTTTTTTTTTTTTAATACTAATCAGTATTTCCCCTGTCTGCGGTCTTGTGTCCAATAAATCCAATCATATTAGTCTTCTAACTAGCTGCTCTTTTGTTTGTGATTTTTTTTTTTTTTTTCCCTCCAGAGGGGTTCATATTATTTGAATCTTTAATAGTGGTAAAATTACATTGGGGAAATAACCAGATCAGTCGCCTAAATACCTTTGAATTTAGGTGATCCTTGAATGTACAAGGATCGTCCATGGTGGAAGGAGGTGGAAGCCCACTCCTCAGCAGCCACGTGGACAGAGCACCACACTTTCTGTCTTCTCCTTGGGCCCGCTATACGCCGCCTCCTCCTCCTCTCATCCTCTCAATCTCACGCATTGGATCCAAACATCTAACATCCACGCTTCGTAAGGTTTTGTAAGTTGTGTCTTCAGGCACCACGGACAACCCTGTGGTAAGACCCCTCAGGTTCTGCCAGGGTGTGAAGCTGTGCAGCCACGCTCCACCTGTGCTGGCATTAGAAAGTCCTCCGCATCCAGTGAAAAGACCATAAAATTGTTTCTCTGTGTATAACCCCTCTCCCTACGAATATTCACCTCTGAAATACTAGCACGGACCAGGCCATCTCCGGGGAGAAGCTTGTGAATAGCCAGAAAGTCAGAGTTTGGACACTAGTGGCAGGGGGGGGGATAAGACTGGAAGTGGGATTTAGAAGTTACAACCGCCAGTTCATAGTCCCCTGGCTTTTCCCTGAGAATTGGAGTATAGCTTGGTTGAACAATAGTAAAATCACTAATTTAATCCATTCCAGTTCCCCAGAGCTTTTTAATGCATGCTACAAATTAATTACACAACTTTTACAAATAACAGGGATGGAGCTTTTAATTCCTCATGCAGTGGGGAGTGTGCTAAAACATAACCTGCCAGTGTACACGTTACTCTGCCTTACAGACTTTTTACGGTGGTCTGGCAAGAGAAAGGAGTCTCCGAGTAAATGGGAATCGGATTCTCAATGTTTTAAAGCGGGAACGGGCTCCCATAGAACAACACTCACAAATGATCTGCTTTTAGGTGCCAAGAATTGCTGTTTTATTTCTTAAATCTTTTTTTTTTTTCTTGCAGGGCAGTGGCTGGAGTTCCTTTGGGTAGTAATAAATGAATGGAAGGCAGCCACCATCGCATCCTTCACTCACTAAGGTGAGTGTGAGTTTTACCACTGCATTCAACAGACAGAGGGTCTGACTCTAATTTATTATTTATTTATTTATTTATTTCACTCTGAGGTCGTATTCTCACTCAGCTCATTACATTACTCTTTTCTGAGAAGTAAACTTTTTGTGTCAGGTTCATATCTGGAAAGACTTATTCACAATTTCATGTGTCTGGATGCACTGGCGAGCTCCTCGTGGAGGATTTTTGGATGCTCCTCAGGAAAAAATCCTCAGGAGACTCCTTTTGTGTAGAAGAAAACCGCTTTTCATCCGGAACCGGGGGAATCCTGCAGATGTACAGCTTACCCCTAGAGGTCACTGCGATCCAGGGATTTCAGCGAGTCCTCCCTGGCACCGAGCGAAGTCGGTGCCTGGATGGTGCAGAAGGACGATGTGGCGTCCTGGGGGCCTGGGCTGGCTGGGAGGTCTGCAGGCGGTTCATAACTCTCATGAAGAGCCTTTCCCCCCTCTCTTTCTTTTTCCTCTTGCCGTTTCTCTTTCTCTTTGAGTTTTGAGGCTTACCGCTACGAACCAGCCGGTAGAGTCAGCTTTTTTCAAATGAAATGATCCTTGTTATTTTTTTTTTCTTTCCTTTTTTCTTTTGGTTTCTTCCTTTGCCCTTGGAAAAATGAAGGATAAGTATGGCCAATTTGTTGTTAATTATTTTAAATTCGGGAGAGAATTCACCTTCAGCAGGTGAAGAAGGTGGCTTCTGGGTTCTTCAGTGCAAATTCTTTGTAGGAGTGAATTTTACTGTGCTGCACAATTTAGGCTGCATCTGATTTAGCTTTCTGGCGTGATTTACCAGTATCTCCCATTTTCTAAGCATATGATTTGAGGTTTTTTTTTTTTTCGGTTATGTCTCCGGTTTCAATGCAGATTGCTGGTAGCTCTGAGGCTCAGTATTATGCAGACTGGTTCAAAAGCGTCATGCTACTTTTGCAAGGATTTAGTACAAGGACTTCTTCACACTTTAATTTTACTTTGCCTTTTAGAACAACTCAAGATTAGCTGGAGCTATGCTGTTGGTAGCTTTCTAATGAACTCATGCTAGCATTTCAATTTGGTGGGGGGAGCGATACCAAAATGTCCCACTTGCAGTCAATCTTTTTCAGGTTTGTCCAGGTCTGCTAAGAATTTTGAAACACCTGTGAAATGTGAGCTTCTTTGTCTCAAATCTAGGAAAACAGATATATTTCAAAATGTGAAAAAAAAAAAAAAGTCTAGGAAAAAATCTTTTCTGACTTTTCACAATATTGTGATCTTATTCTGCCCACAGAAATTTGCCTAAGTTCTACAGTGAAGCAAGTATATGTAGCCAGAATAAGTGAAAGAACAGTTGGCCAAAACTTCCTCCATAGAAAACTTTAAACATGGAAAAATATCCATGGCTAGAAATAAGCGTATTGGTAGAGCTGGGTAGGCTCTGGTCCCTTCTATATGACATCCATTATAATTGAATAGAACAGAATCCCACCTTTGCATCACATTGCAAAATATGCAAATTTCTATGAATAATGGATTTAATCCTATTAGAAAAGAGATTAAAAGTAGTTAAACATGTCAGCCTTGATTCTGCTCTATGACTTGTTAGCAGAGACAGAAGTATATGCTTATCCAGTTGACGAACTGTTGTGGCATCAGCAGCCACAGCCCTCTCTTGGGAACCTGCCATCTTTGCAAAACCTGGCCGTTATATTTTTCCTTACCCGAAATGACTTTTAAAATAGCATCAGCTATCTATACTATACATTCTGGTGATAATCCTATGCTCGTTTGTTTTGGACTGGCCTAGCGCTTGGAGGAGAAATTACAAATCCAGAAAGGGTGCGGTGCACTTTTTGTGCCCGGCTTCGCTACTGACTCTTGGTAACTCCTCTAGCAAGACATTTAAATTCTACATTTTAATTTCCTAATTTGCACAAGATTCGGCATAGCTACACTAGTAAGCATTGTGTGGGAATGACCAATTATTAACAGAAGTTGGGTAATCCTATTTGGACAGTATAGAAATTACAGAAATCGCAGGCATTCGGCTACCAAAATATCCACTATCTATCTGACCAAATAGCTGTGACAAAATATCACAGTGGTGTAAAGAGGACATATTGTGAAGTGTTACATAGTTACATGGGAAAATGGAAAAAATGCCACTGCCATAATTCACTAAATAAAGATATAAATACAGAAATTGACCTTTTCTGGGTTCCCAAAATGAGTTGTGTGTATTGGGGGTGGGTAGGGAGTATGCATAGCACTTAATGGGGTGGAAGGACTTAGTTGGGAGGAAAAAAAAAAAAGAGGTGGTAATGTACGGCTCTGATTACTTACTGTTTCTTGCAAAAAAAGGGAATGATGGGAAAAAATGTGCATTTTAGAGGCCGGTTGAGTCGAATAGAATAGGGCCTCCTCTGGTGAAGGCTTTACAGGCAGCTCTAGCACAGGGAACGTAATGATCTCAACTGGCTGCAGTGGAAGTACTCAGGCTGTCAGGGCTGCAAGCGCTTCAGTGTCTTTCTGAAGCAAAGCCACAAGTCCCCTCTGCCACGTGAGGCCACAGCGGTGGGGCAACTGGGAAAGCTAAAAATGTGTGTATTCACATGTAGTGTGTGGCAACATACATGTGCGGTTTGCTAATACGTGAAGTTATCGCAGGAATCAAAGTTCTAAGTAGACCTTTCTTTTAATCCTCATTTTTTTGCATTTTCTTTTTTGATTTCGATTTCAAAAAATCTTCTGTAGTTGTTGCTGCTTAAATGCTTGGCAATTGTGGCCCTACAAGAGATCATTATAATCCTGTTGAAATATGAAATTTCTGGAAAGCATCTGAAAGGCTGCTCAGCCTCAACCGTTCAGTCTTTCCTTCAGCGTGGAAAGCTTTACTTTTTGTGCGATGGGTTTTCACCACGTGACAGACCCCTGCTCCTTCCCGTAGTGTTGATTTATCATCTGTCTGTGCTACTTTGCGACTGTTTTTACTCACAACTGTCATGACGGAGGGTGGGACATTTTTTAAGATACAGTGGCAAAAGTCCTCCTGCAGCCCACCTGGCCCTTGGCTGAGAGGTGGTAGCACTCGGGAGAAAGCAATGTCCTACTTTCTGGATTTTTCCACTCTTGTTTAGCGAGAGAACACTGTGTGTTATCATTTAGCCATGGCATATGATGGGGCGAGGAGATCCAGAGAGATTTCTCAGAGCTGCCAAATTTGACGCAGTTCTGTGAAGGATATTTCTTACCAGTGAGAAACCCTCCCATTTCTTTCTCCCTTCTCATCACCAAAAATGTATCTGTTCCTCTCTCTAGGTCACCCTACTTCCTGGCAGGCTCGCAGCGTTCCAGAAGAAGTAGGACATTGAAGGGGAGAAAAAAACCGTGAAATAGGATGGTTTCATCAGTCCTCAACTATCTCCCATCAGAAAGGCCAGCAGCACTGGCTCCTCTGTCCCAAACCGTGCTTCCTCATGTGTCATTTGGTACCTCTGGGGTTTCTGCTGCAATTATGGACCTAAAAAGGATGCTCCTGCAGAGAGCACTAGGGCAGTCCTCAGGAGCTGTTAGGAGAAGATGGACAGCTGCTCTGGGGGTTGTGGTCCAGGAGGACCAGGAGCAGGGGATACTCTCAGAGGCCAAAATGGTGATACAGGTGTTTTCAGCAGCTGCTGCAGTGAGTAGCAGAGAGGAAGGCGGTGACCTGGCTGCCAGCAAGACCCCGTTTTTAATACGCCACCGTGGCACCAGCCGTGGGTCTGTTTAAAATGGGGATTTTACTACTGTGGGGCAGGGAGGAGGAATCACCAGGAAGGGTGGAAAGCAAATAGGAAAAAAACCAAACGGGGGAAAGCAAGACACACGACCCGGCTCGGCTCCTTGCAGAGGGCAAACAGCAGTGGAGAGCCCGAAAATGGGGAGAAGGAGCAGGGAGAAGGAAGAGCTGGGGCCCGGGGGCCTGGTCCTGCCCGTGCTGTTTATGGGCTCGGCGTCGCTTCCCTCTGATGTGGTACCTCCCCTTCCCGCCCGACATGAGGGCACCAAACTGCCCAGAACAGACGGCAACTACCAACTACCATCTTTCATGCCGGAGGCACAATCCAAGCGAGGATTGTTTTCTTCCCAGTACGTCTGCCACGCTAGACTTAAATTCACCTTGTCAAAGAGCAGGCACCTGCCATTTCTTGAGAAAAATACATGGTCTCCGCCATGGTCCTCAGGGACCGGCTGAGACAAACAGCGCAGCAGCTTGCTGGGGCGCTCGCTGTTACAGGGATAAAATGGAGCAGCGGAGGCCTATTGATGCCCGATAGAAACAATAGAAACCAACTGCTGTGGTGAGAAAGCAGCCATTTGCCGTGTCAGCTGCAGCCAGGGACGGCAGAGGGAAGGGACAGGAGAGTATGCCTGGGTCGGGATGCTGCAGCATTACTTCCCGGCCTCCAGCCCCACTGTGTCCTGGTGTGATGCCCCTGTTTTGCTACCTTTCAGTGGTTACTAGCTGGGGAGAGAAGCGAGGCAAGGAAAACAATTAATGTTGCCTGCCTTTGTGTGTGTACCCCTTGGAAGCTGTGCTGGTATCAGTTTTGCTTGCTCCAGACAAAATGTCCCGTGGAGGCCTCTGGAAGCTGGTGCCCAATGTGTGTTGTTCTGCACATCCATTTTAGCTTCCTGTGCTGTCACTCAGTGCACTTTCTTTCTGGAAATCTGATTTTCTCTCTAAATCTTACAGTGCTGTGGACTTTGTGTTCTTCGAGGGTGTTGGTGTGGGCCTGTCAGACCAAAAGTAAGGCAGTTGCTTTCTAAGCTGTAGCTCTGGCTGTGGATTACAGCTCGGTGACTCTCTGAGAGGGTCCGTGTGAGCGGCTGGCAGGGCCGTGGGCTGCCTGCCCTTGCCTCTGCAGCAGGCTTTGTGTACGATGCTGAAGCCTCACTCTCTGTCTCGCTAAGTGGAGCTCTCAGACCTGCCAAAGAAATCCCATTCATTTCATTTGGGACGTTAGCGCCGCAGGTTGTGTAGGATTGCATCTCTGTTGCAGAATGACGTCAAGTCCACGGGCACGTGTACAGCAGAGTGAACTTTTTGGCCAGGGCTTGCCAAGTTGCCATGCAAATTCTGCTTTAGGCAGATGACAGTGGAATCTGCAGATCCAGGCTCTTCCCCAAAGTTTTACATCATTAAGCTTTAATGATGTAGATTTACTTGAGATTCGCTAACTAGATCTGTTCCTGATGCGGAACAGGGACAGGAGCATGCAAGCACTGCTGCTCCTCAGCTGTTTAGCCACAATAATTAGGTGTTGTAAGGGATGGAGGATCAATAGGGAGCTCCCTGCATTGTCACACACCACCAAACTCTCCTGAGATACTGTTACAAACTTAGAGCGAGTCCTAGAAGACTGACAACCATGAAAATAAGGGAAAATCAAAGATTTGGGGGCTTGGTCCTTTCAACAGGTGTTACTACATAAGATTCTCAGAGGACTATAAAAAGTGGGCAATGGTCCATTCTGCTCATAGCTGTGGCCAGTCTCCATTGTTTCAATGGAAGAAAGTGAAAAAATGTCCCAGAAACCATGCTATATGTCAAAAGGTGGGGGTAACTGAGAAAATTGAGTTTCTTCTGGCCTGTTAGGTGACCAGCAAAACTGTGAAGTATGGGGATAATACCCTATAACTGTTGCAGATCACTGGTAGCTGATGGTCTCCTTCCAAATACCTTTGGAGACCTCATCACATCAGGGATCTAAGGATTCAGCTCAAAAGCTCAATTCTCTGTTATACCATCCCTTCCATAAGCTTATGGGGCAAACTAAATGAGAGAAGAGGAATGCAGGTGAGAGGCTGGCTTATATCAGATGTAGCTGGGGAAAAAATATGGCAAAAACTTTCAGACATATGAGCATTTCTGCTGATGTCTTCTCCTGTGCTGTGATAGACAGTGTATGTAGTTGGGGAAAAAAACAAAAACAAAACCACAAAACCCACAATACCAGCTCCTACAGCAGCTGTTCTGTAAGGCTCCTTGCTAGATAAGAGCATTGACTTTGTGGAGAGAAGGCCTGCAGCCCACTCTTCAGAAGCATCCACGGATCTGTAGAAGTGTGTGAGGAAATCACAGCAAGCACGTCATCCACCCAGCTTAGTGGTAACAACTGGAAAAGCAAGCAGTATAGCTGATAGGCCGGAGAAAATAATTTCTCAGTTGTACCTTTGTTGCTCCGTATATAGTATTATAGGGAGAAATGAGTAGATGTCAAAATGACCTTACTGGTTATTTACATATTCATACACAGATTTCATACAGGAGTTTCCTATCAGACATATTTATAGGAACTGTGAATTTGAAGTGAATATTAAGAGGAAAAATAAAACCTTTAAATGCAATCATTTACTGGCATCCTACTTCTGAGAACCGCTGTGATAGGGAGACATAAACCAAGTAACTTGTGTTCCAGTACTAACTAGTTGAATCTGCCCAAATTGACATATCAGATGGCTGTTCAAAGTTGCTTATGAACCATGTTCAGTTGGGAACAAAAATGGTAGCAAAATTCCTCCAGTATTTGCAGTAACTGCAACAGAGAAAAAGATCAAAGGTGGGTAGAAAATGGTTCAAAAAAAATGTAGTATTGACCAAAAAGAGGGGAAAAAACCTGTGTGTCATTTTTTCCGAATTCTTTAAGAAGAACTACAAAATTAAAAAAAAGTTGCTTAGGGACAGATTGCAGACAGAGGACATAAAAATTTGTTAAATATATTAAGAACTGCGGATTACTTGCTCAGTTTTATTCAATCCTCTACTGTATGAGAAGGAATCAGGAGAATGCACTTGATTCTTCTACCAGTTTACTTCTCCAACAGATACATTCATACAGTGAATCTTTCTTCTACTGGGGGAATAAAGGGAGAGAGGAAGAGAAATCTCTGGTCGGTACATCAGGTTTTCCGTCTGATTTGTTCCCAGTACATGGGAAAAACATAGCAGATTGCATGTTGTGTTTACTAAAGAACATACACATGCATTTAAATCACTTACAGCTTCCTTTTTTATGATGCAGTTGTGAATTATGTTCTTTTTGCATTTGTAATCAGAGGGCAGAACAGATGCGAAAGCTTAGCTTAAAGTGATATGTCCATTAAAATAACCTAGACTGCCAAGTAATTGTTCACTGTAACGGGGGAATATGCCCACTGTAATAGTGTTTTTGTTCCAGTTCAATATATTGAGGGGACACAAGTCCTCAGCAAACGTTGCTCAGACTGAGAAAGTTCCTGAAACAGGGTGGTACTGGACTAGTTTTCATTTGTTTTGGAGGAAATAAACAATGCCAACACCACCATACCTTATTCTGATACAAAGCATTAAACTGACAGTTTAAATTTGTGAGAAGTTCCCTGTTTTTTCATAAGAAAGCTTTTGTTTTCCTCAGCAGACTTTTACTCACAATGGCACTTAGGCTACAAAATATTTTAAACTATTAACTGTTAGGCTTTTCATTTTGAACCAAGACTAAACCAGGACTCGGATTTTGATCAAAGACAGCTGCCCTGTAATCTGTAGTTATGCTTGATTGAGATAGGCTCTGACAGCCAACATAACAATAGACAGACCATTCTTTAACATATTAACCCTTGTGACCTAATTAGCCATCCAAAAAATGCAAATAAGATCCTCAGCAACCTTTTTAACCATTTGCTTTTCAATGACATTTGATTTTCCTTTTGCAATGTGAGTGCGCTTGTGTTAAAATTTTAAAGATGTTTAGCCTTTCTGCAGAACAGATGCACGCATTAAGCACTTGCACGGCTCTAATTGAAAACCTCTGTCTTTAGCCACCAGTGCTCACAGCAACATGCAACATTTGCAAGCTCAAGGTTGAAGATCTTGGCTAAACAGAATGTTAACCATCCCGACTACATCGTTTACACATTTGCTGATGATCAGTAAATACGGCTGAAATTGTAAACAGGGGATGGGGGTGGCAGTGAGGGAGCAGAAGGGAAAGAAGAGAGGAAGGAGGAAAGGAAAAGCTGAAATCGCGGTGCCCTATTTACTTTTGCAAAGAAGTCTGTATTTCTCCAAGTAATTTAAAAAAAACCTTAAAAGGGATAATTCACATGATGCAACAGAAAATATAATAATGAGAATAAATCCCTGTCAGTGAATTATTGTTTTTTAATTGGCATTACATTATTTGTGCATGTTAACTGTAGTCTATCTTCAGCATCTGTCTTTTTCCCTTTTCCCCTTTGAAAGCAAAGTCATAAAATCCACTGAAAGGTAACCCTGGTCTGTTCTGGTCAAGAAGATTTAGATCAATATCTGTACGGGAAGGTTTGAATTCAGTTTACAGTAATCCCCATGTGGTTAATTATTGCCCCTAAGTTATTCTAGTGATGTGCTCATTTGCAAATGCTGTTGTGCCCTTTCCCATTATGTTTTGTAGTGACCCACGGAGTGAAAGTACGCATCGGTTTGTTGGTTGTCTGTCTTTTTCATCTTTTTTCCCTTTTTTTTTTTCTCCAACTCCACGTGGTGCCTCCCACTGGCACTTTGGGTGTACGTGCAGTTCTTCCGTGAGCTGGGAAGGAAGCCCTCCATCCAAGTATGTCTGTTATTTCTTTATCACATAAGCTTAAATATATTGTGTGCCTGTTCCTTTGGACAGGGTAATGGAGTAATATCACGACGAGGAGTGGTGGGATAAGAACCTGATGTTTGCTCAGCGTGTGTTAGCTTGAAATGCTCTGTTGCTGAAGTAAACATAAAAAACCCTGCAGTCTAAATTGTTGATGTAGCTGGTTTTTGGACTCTCACAGACATGTATTTCCTAAAATTTCAAGTGTATGGAAAAGCATACACTTGTGCAAGCACAAAGCATGACAAAACTTCCACTGGCATTCACTGCAGAGACCAGCAGATGAAGTCTTGTAAGAAGTACAGAATAAATCAAAACACAATGAGCAACACCTCATGCGTCCAGCCCTCAAAAAATCTCTAGAGGTGCTTGTCTTTTCAACCGCCTTTTGGTTTTTTGAGAAGGGAGGTCTCATTTGCTGACTTTTTTCCTGGCTAAAGATTTACTTTTTGCTTTCCTGTTTATAAACCAGAGGCTGAAATTGCTGACACTATTGCATGATTCGAAAGTACTGGGATTTTGAGAGAAATCCCAAATATCTCATCATTGGCAAGAAACTCACAGGAGCGTCTTCAGCTGAAGATGCTTGTGATTTTTATCATGAGACTTGTGATACACTCGAGTGTGTATCTACCCAAGAGTGGCCGCTGTGATTGCGGTGTACCTGGGCTGGCTTTACTCGCGCTATCTGGGGGTGCTCAGCAGGAGCTGATCTGTCTCTTGCTGTCTGTAGGGTGGCTCTGCCTCCACACGGCTGCTGGTTTAAAACTAGCTTGGACCGTGGGCAGAACTCGCCGTCTTTGTTGTGACTGCAACGCAGACACATATTGTGTTTCTTCGCCTAGGAGAACAGAAGACAAATGGGGATTTGCGGCAATCTGCATTAAGAAGTTTATTCACTGTAAGTGTTAATGATAACTGGAGAAAAATAACGTGCCAGAGCGTGGTGGCAGCTTACGCTGTCAGAGAACACATCTCATCACACCTCTGACCAACACAGCTGTGCTGTCAGAACAGGATGGAGTTGGCCTTCGTAGG